>NC_047079.1:12661790-12862124 GCF_902459465.1 Asterias rubens
CAATCTTTTTTTTAATAATCAGTTTTTATATAGCGCTTTATCACAGCCCGAAGGGCGTCTAAAAGCGCATCCAACATGTCCAACAATATTACTCCTGGTCACTAAGCCTTAAATCATTCCTTAAACCATCTCAGCTCCCTGGGAGTATACAGCCAGTGCTGCGAGTAACCGTGCTCCAAGCTAATCACTCCCATAGACCATCTCTGCCCTCACAGGTACCCATTTTACTCCTGGGTGGAGAGAAGCAATGGTTAAGTGTCTAACATCAAGGACACAAGTGTCACGACTGGGATTCAAACCCACCGGACCGAGATGAACCACCAGAACTTGGGTCCAGTGCTCAACACAAACAGGCCTACTTAAAAAATGTAGACCTGTCAATTATAGCCCACTAATACTGCCAATCCACATTGTGCTCTTAGCCATGGAGCATTTTTCTGGGCTGCATAGGGCCAAGACCATGAAATTAATTTACACTATTTATCGGGTTTAGGAAACTTAGGGAGTACATTGTTGGTCGAAACCAATAAATATCACAAGTTTGAATTATTTGTTTTCCACTGTTCTAGAGGCATTTCCTCAAATTATATGAAATCTCAAGGAAACTACATCAGGTATAATTTCACAGTGAAGATATGACAGATTAACATAGAGTTATATATAAGAACTAGAGGGGGCACTGGCCGATATACGCGCCCCGGCATGCGCGCAGGCGGCCATTTTCTAAGTTGACAAAACAGCCATCTCACAGCGTGTGTTTGTGCGGCCATTTTGTAAGTTGAACAAACAGCATCACGTGAGCGTTCAATAAAAAAAAACTCCAACGTATATTTCATATTCAACACGCGTACAGAATGGCGCGCCTGTCCTCTTGCGGTCCCGTCGCGTTTGTGCAAGCAGCATTACCAGTGCGCCCTCTAGTTCTTATACATAACTCTATGCAGATAAACCACCTTCCACAAAGCAAACTACTGTAAGACAAATTGTCAGAAACATCATCATGATTTGCATTGTGACATTACACTTTACTTAGCAACTACGAAAATCAATCGTAGTTACAATCATAACTCAAAATCGGTCCCTGGTCAATGTGCACCAGTCTGCCCAATCAATGCAACATCAGGCCTGAAATTACATACAGGCCACAGAGGCCTCCACTGCCCCTTGCACCCTCTAAAAGTTTCCCATTGACATTAAGATTTTCCAATGGAATTGCCCCTTTGCAAAATGAAATTGCCCTTGCAGCAAGTACAACGATGAAATTCCAGGCATGGCAACATACTCACCAGGGTTGGACAAAACGGATCTTTCTGAGCCTGATTAAACCATCCGTTTCCATCTTCCTCAGCAGGTTTACCTCCAGCATCACCCGATGACGTTAACATTGTTTCACTTTCTTCTTCATTCTTGCTTTGTCTTGCACTACCAGACCACCAGGATGTAACTGAATCTAATGTCTTTTTCCCTGTTGCTGTAAAACCACTGGATTCGTTTGATGTTTCTTTATTAGACCCTGAGAGGTAAGACCTCAGGTCTGCATTCAAGTTTGCCATGACTCAGTTCTGAATGCACATCTGCTTTGATTAGGGACAGTCATGCAGTTCACACAAAAATGAGATGTTGAAGTATGTGAAGTTCTGGCAGCAGTCTGGTAGCAACATGTGTTATGCAATGTAACTAAAGTTCATGAATGATTTAAACCGGATCACTGATTATTATTTTTTATTTATTTATTTATTGACATTAATGTTGTCATCATCACCGAGACTCCTCACAGTATGCTGAGCATGGAAAGAGAAAAAAAAGTTGTAAGAATCAACCTTTAAGAATAACATAAAATCTATAAGGCGCATAGTATATGGAATAAATCATTCAAAGGCGCTGGTTGCTGCAAGTTCTGACAGATTGAACAGATGAGTCTTGAGGTTGCGTTTGAGTGTTCACAGATCTGCACCCGATTTCATGGCTCTGCTTTACCGTAAGCACAGAATCGACGCTTACGGAAGCAGGGAATTCTGTGCTTACGGCAAGCGTATTTTACAGGTTAGCGGCGAATTTTGGCTTCTGGGCGTGCGTACTTCACGTTTACAGAAATTCAGCGCTTGCACGTAAAGCGGGGAATTGCGATTGTAAGCGCAGAATTCGGCGGTAAGCAGAGCCATCAAATTGGGCCCAGGTGTGTCCAGCCTCAACTCGTCTGGCATGAAGGAATGTCAGTTGATAATATCATGACATGGTGGAGCCTTTTATGTTTTAAACCACGGAAGTTCATGCACTACTTCTAGAAACTATAATAAGGCTCCACCGCGAGCTCACGGTGGAGCATATGACATGGGGGAGCCTTTTATGTTTCAAACCACGGACATTCACGCACTACTTCTAGAAACTATAATAAGGCTCCACCGCGAGCTCACGGGGGAGCATTAAATTATACTAGTTTCTAGAAGTCGATCATGCACTATCATCAGCATAAATTTGAGTTAGAATAGTTACAACATACATGTACGTGTCGTATGCAATCCCGCAATAACCATTGATATACGCGAGTTCCTCCACAGCAGGACAGCAACACAAAATAAACTGTTCTGTTTTTAATACTCTTCTATCGGATCTACTTTTACTTTAGTTTTTAGTACAGTCAGTAAGCCTAGTACTTAGCCTATAGTCTGATTATTAGACACCGGTGTGGGGAAAAAACTGTTTAAAAATAAAGTCTCTACCTAGCTAGCTAAGGCAGTTCAGTAAGGCCCTAAAAAAGGCCTAATTAAATAAATCATGGAGGGTAAATAAATAAAAAACACACCCTTACCTTAGCCTTACTTACCCCTTCTGTCCTGATGATTCGGCGTTTGTATTATTCTAATGATGAAAGTGCATTTGTAGTTATTTCAACAGTTCACTAAACTAACAACAGTCAAGACAGTAGTGAGGTGTTTTGTGCAGTGCAAGAAAAGGCAAGACACTGACAGAAACTAGCACGACAATGACAGTCAATCCTCCTACATTCATTCATATATTATCAGTAAGTTCCAACATCATCTAAAGTTTTGTGTGTGTTGTGTGGTTGCAAGTTTGATGAGGGCGCCCTAACGCTAAAATCTACGCGTGTTAGTCGGGTGACCAGATTCTTTTAGCATCGATTAATATATAGATGAGTCTAGGTTCAGTAAATTTATTAAAGCTATTTTTTAGAACTAACATGGCAGCCACCAGCAGCAGTGAAATGATTGCAGACAACCCTTCATCGGAAAACTGCGAATTACTTCCAGGTTTTAAAGATGTCAGCGAGTATTCCCAGGTAAATTACATGCTGTTATCCCACTTTGTTGTGTTGTATTTGTATGGCTCTCTTTTAATATCGCTTTTATTTGATTTGATGAGTGTGGTGTGGGCGCAAACTTCAACCATCGCGCAAAGTTCAGCCTCCGCTGAGCGCGCAAACTTGATGCCATCAATGAAAGTTAAATTTTAATATTGTGCACGCAGCAGGTTTAGGCCTGTGCACCAGATATTCACGCAAATGTGAAGCCTTGCGCAAAGTTGGTGTTATCTAAAACATTTTTTTTTTTGGGGGGGCTGGCTTTTTTGCTGCATGGGCATGGCCATTATTAGGCTCGTCACACCATTTTTTCAAAAGTCATTCCGGAAAAGTTTCCGTATGGCGCCACCACTTTTTCATTCGATATAAAATAATATAGGAACTTATTTACCCGATTGATATATCCCTTTTAGTAAAAATGAGTGAAAAAGTGGTGGCGCCATACGGAAAGTTATCCGTCATTCCTTTTATTTTTATTATTTTGAGAATTTAAAAGGGTTCTTTATCAATATCAATGTATGGACCCCCTTTTTTACTCGCACCTTGTAAAGGAGGCACCCACGCTGCGCATGCACATTTAGTTTTTTCCTTGGCGTTATATCCGGACATTGCCGAGTACCACCTAGAAGTAGAAGAAGGAGTGTTTATTAAAAATTAATATAAATTAATTAAGACTTGTCTGAACTCCACATGCTGCATGTTTGACAAGTTACAATTACAATTTACATGCAAAAACATCTTAAATTTAAAACATGGTACACCCCCCTTCAAAACAAAATACTATCTTGCGATACTTGTTGTTTTGATGTCACTCAATTCTCAAAGGGAACTCAATGCATTGAAACACGAATGGTCGGACCAACCATTCTTTGAAAAGGGAAGTTAGGCTTCCGATGTCAAGAAGAGCAAGAGGAGGGAGTATTTATGTTGTTAACAATGCAACAAGCTTCTTTGCAGTAAGCCAGCTAACAACAGTAGCAGCGCCATAACGTACATGTACATGTACAACACAAACTCATATATGCTAAGACAACCCTTATACCGTTATCAAATTAGGACAAGTTTGGGTTCGTTTCCATGGAAGTTAGGAGGTGTTAAACTCTTCTAATCTTTTGTGAAATCGTTCCTAGGACGAGCCAATCGATCCTAGGACTAGGACGAGTTACTCGTCCTAACTCGAGGTAAGATGAGTCCTACATGTAACTCTTTGTGAAATCGTCCCCAGGACACTGTCACTAAAAGTTGTGCATATTTTATACATACATGTACATGTAATAAAGAAAATAGAGTTAGCTGTTGCAAACAACTTACAAACCAAATGGACCAACGGTGTAAATGCAAAAAAATAGTTAATGGCCTGACGTTTCAACCCAGAGTCTTTTCTCAAAGTCTAAATTACTTTATTTATATGAAGGATTTGTGTCGTTCACTTTGACATTGATATTGTTTTGATGCTTTCTCTAGCAAGCACTTGGCACCTTGATGCAGGCGACTAGAGCAGCTCATGGTCTACCAGCGTGTGGTGACGACTATGACTTCTACTCAAGCTATAAAACATTCAGGGAATATTGCCATACCCAATCCGAGAGACTCTTATCAAAGTAAGTCATAAGCCATTGGTAATCTTTCTCTTTTCATGGAAGCAAAAGCCTCTGTTGACCCTGTCTTGGCCTCTGTGCTCCTTCTAAAGTTTCCCACAGACTTTGGTCTAGCTATAACCCTGATATCCCAGTAACTACCAACAAGGTACTCTTGAAAGGTGTGACCTTGAACAAAAGGAAACGTTTAAAGAATTTGATTAAATGATTTTTTGGGGTTGAACAAAGAAACTTACTAGAGTGGGATTCGAACTAACTACCTCTGGATTAGCGTGCCGGCGCTCTTCCAACTGAGCTATCTAGCCCTCTGTTGACGGTCTCCCTTGTTTGTCAATATCTTTGTTCGGGAGTGACAGTCAGAAGCCATACAACCATTAACTGCCGTGTAGCCAGGGATCACACCCAAATTACGATACAACCTTGGAAGCGGCAGCCAGGGGATCACCTTGAGGTGATGCGACTATTTGTTTCAGTACAACAAAGGACAAAATAAGGAGACCGCCAACATAGGGCTAGATAGCTCAGTTGGTAGAGCACTGGCGCGTTAATCCGGAGGTCGTTGGTTCGAATCTCACTCTAGTCAATTTTTATGTGTTCAACCCCCAAAAATCAAGAATTAGATAAGTTACATTTCATTTCATTGGATTCCTCTCATTCCACATTGAACTCTTTCATTTATTTATTTATTTATTTGTTTCATAAATCAAAATTTTATGACTTTGTTACTTGACAGCATCAACAGTGTAATGAGTCAACAAGGCAGTAATGCTTGTCTGACAAGTGGAAGTTCAGCTCCAGAACTGGAAGATAAAACAGATGCTATCATTGAGACAAATGACCTCATTCTGGAACAAGTGGTAGGTAGAATTACTTGGACAAAAAAAATAAAAATAATGTTAACTTTTTGTAGGTCACAAAACAAAATGTTCACAGATTTACATTAAACTTACACAGTTTGAAGATAATGATGGATAAAGCTTCCATAAAAATATTACTTGCTGAGGGGCTTTAATTTGGGAGAAATTAGTAAAACAAGTCACCAAAACTATTTCCATGCTAAAACTAAGACAAAACTTATATTTGTGACATTGTTTTTACTCATTGTGCCGCAGACATTCACTTCAGGTTTCGCTTAACTTTTCGGGCTCTTTCACTATGAATAATTTTATTGTTTTGGTCAAGAACAAATTAATCAGAAACCCTCAAACTTTCGGGTATAAATTCAGCTTGCTTGGTTAAAATACAAAGTGATGAACAAGGTTAGAACGTCAGAAATCCCAGTTGTGCTAATTCAGTGGCCACACATAGGCTAACCAGGTTTAAACACTTTTTACTGGTGTTATATCATCCGTTTAAACACCCCCACGTGATGTCCTCTCAACCAATCAAAATGGAGAAACTGCCCCAGGTTTTTATGAATGCCTTTTATTTGATTGCAGGGTCTGTTATTGGATGAAGCATCAGGACTAATCAAACCAGGCAAGGCTGGTCTCCCTCCTGGCTCACAACCGAAGAATGCTCCACCCAAACTCATGGTAGCTAGTTGGAATAGACAGGTAGGTCAAATCACATTTATCCCCTTCCTTAAAGACACTGGACACCTTTGGTAAATCTCAAAGACCAGTCTTCTCACTTGGTGTATCTCAACATATGCATAAAATAACAAAACTGTGAAACTTTTGACTCAATTGGTCGTCAAAGTTGCGAGAGAATAGTGGAAGAAAAAACACCCTTGTCGCACAAGTTGTGTGCATTCAGATGCCTTCAGATGAGAGTAAAATAAAACAATTTATTCAAATAAATAACTAGGATTTTGGTTTTAGTGCAGTAGACAACCACTCTAATTTTTTTTTTTTGGCTAATTATTTCAGTCAGTTTGAAGATTTGTTAACCCAGACCAATCGGTTTTCTTCTTTAAATCAGAACCAATCGGACTCTGGTAAGGGGCGTTCCTTCCACATGATGCATGCTAAGAACATCCCTCGACCACAGCTGAAGTTCAAGGACAAGATTGATAATGCAAATATGCCATTTGTACCCAAACTCTCCCACAAACCTAATGCCTTAAAGCCCCTCAATCAAGGTAAGTGGGAGTCAACTTCAATAGACCGCTGTCATCATCTTAGTCATGTTCCATATTTCCAATAACAGTAATGAATACTAAAATTGATTGTGCAAACATGACACCAGACTATTATTTCGTCCAGCCTCAGTTTGGTTACAATGAGTTGGAATGGAGTAAAATCAAGATGGCCACACCGCGAAAAAGGTCTATAATCACGATGTCACCATCTCGGCCATGTTCCCTGTGTCCAATCACAGTAATAAATACTAACATTCATTGTGCCAACATGGCACCAGACTATTATTTCGTCCAGCCTCAGTTTGGTTACAATGAGTTGGAATGGAGTAAAATCAAGATGGCCACACCGCGAAAAAGGTCTATGATCACGATGTCACCATCTCGGCCATGTTCCCTGTGTCCAATCACAGTAATGAATAGTAACATTCATTGTGCAAACATGGCACCAGACTATTATGTCGTCCAGCCTCAGTTTGGTTACAATGAGTTGGAATGGAGTAAAATCAAGATGGCCACACTGTAAACTAGACGATGACTAGAGCAAGCTAGTCCAAACGTTGAGACCAATTATAAACTCACTCCGCAGTAGTGCAGGTACATGTACATTGTACATGTAATAACAGTCCAATAAGCTAAAGTACATGTACATGTGTATGTACAATGTAGTAGTCCCAGCAAATTTTCTATACCTACCGCCCAGGGAGTAATTAAAAAGCAGGACAGTTCTTTTCAGAACTGAGAAGTCTTCCGAACATCCGATAAATCTACTCCGCGATAGTAGAAAATAGAGCATGACAGTTCTCTAATCTAAAGAACAAACTCTACCTGGCACACGGTGCTACCGCAAACCAAATATATATTCCATAGATTTGAAATACATAAGAGATATGATTCATTAAATTGCGTTTGCACAAATTTACACTAAAATAAAGTTTTCCTGTTAATTTTTTGCAAAAAAGCCTCTAATGTTATACTGTCATGCATTCTTTTATTGTAGTTTTGCCTCTTCTTTGATACTATATTTCAAATTAAGAATTTATTTATTCATAGTAAAGTAAATAATAGTAAAAAGTAGTAAACTTGCGTACATGTACTAGCGGGGAGTTTGGGCTTGCACGTATGTGTACCCCACAATACATGTACTAGGCATGTAACGCTTACACAGCTAGCACAGAAATTCGGCACTTGCACGTAAGCGGAGAATGGTGATCGTGAGAGCAGAATTCAGCGATAAGCAGAGCCATGAAATTGGGGTCCTGTTCTCAATCCCTATTTACATGTTCCATTTTATAAATAAAGTTGATCAAATGATTTCTATTAAGGTTAGTTTCTATAAGTCAATTTTTTAAGCTGTTTGCAACTCACCAAGTTGGCTTTGGCATGTCCATTCTGATTGTTTCTTTGGATTCCTATTTTTTATAATTTTTTGAATGTCATTCTTTTCTTTGTATATTTGTCTTTGTTTGACTTGAAGGCATTTCTTCTGTGACAAAGACGAGCTCCTCAGGTGACAAGGATGTTCCCGATGCTGTATCAAACTTCATCCATCAACAACGAGTTGGTAATCAGAACAGCCAAGATATGTAAGCAACTGTTTGAACATTGATTGTCCCATGAATAAATAAGGAATGAATTTAGAAAGTACTAGCTTCATCTCTCAGTGATAAAAACAATTCAAGGCCTTGGACACTATTGGTATTTACTCAAAATAATTGTTGCAATAAACACTTACTTGGTAATGAGCAATAGAGAGCTGTTGATAGTATAAAACATTGTGAGAAATGAGAAAGAAGTAATTTCTCACTTAAATATTTAGGCCAAGTCATACTGCAGCGATAATGAAAACGATAACAATCACGAGGCAAAGAGAACGCAATCTATTGGTTGAAATGCTCGACGCAGAATACGCCCACGCTCATTCAACCAATCGAGGGCGTGCATTGACATTCTCGTTGCCGTTCTCGTTATCGAGGCCTGTGTGACCGGGCCTTTACAATGCATTTGTATTACATGGTGGCATGGTTGGCTTGTGCGTAAAGCGCTCGCCTCTCACCAAGGTGACCCCGGTTCAATTCCCGGCCAGGGCCATATGTGAGTAGAGTTGTGCGATGGTTCTCTGCTGTGCCACAAGGGTTTTCAAGACCATCCGGTTTTCCTCCCTCGGGAAAAATCAAACACTTTCGATCTTGGCTGTGCTCCGTGGTCATAATGGGTTGATGTAGCTGGCAGCCAAAGGCGCCCTTGAATGCCTGCTTCTCGAACACGTTGTAGCCGCGTCCTTCACAACACAGCTCTTAACTGCGCGTAAGGATGATTAGCCCCCCAATCTATTATTATTATTATTATTATTATATTTGATGTTTGCCTGTTTCATCTCTTCACAGTTCAGCACATCCATACCAGTATGAGTTAGACCATTTGAAACCTGACCCTTCAATGCTTGTTCGTGTTGACTCGCCATCATTTGCTTCTCTAGATGAAGTCCCCGTCTCTCTAGTAGATACTGTCCAGCAGTTAAATGAGTTAAGTCAACTACTTGATAAACAAAAGGAGTTTGCTGTTGATTTGGAGGTAAGCCTTACATCTTTTTGCTACTGTAGAGTGTTGTGGCCGAGTGGTTAAGAGCATTAAATTCAAATTCTGGTGGTTAAGTCACCGGAGAGTGGGTTCGAATCCCGGTCGTGACACTTGTGTCCTTGTGCAAGATACTTTACTGTAATTGCTTCTCGCACATGGGTAAATGGGTACCTTTAAGGGTAGAGGTTGGTATTGTTCCATGCTTCTCCTCATCGAACTCAAGTCTCGACACGCATGGGGTGACAGGTCTTTTTCTTCAGCTGCGCCACGCATCTGGAACTCTCTACCACTTAATCTTAGATCTTGTCTTTGTACTACAACATTCAAATCTCTTCTCAAAAATGATCTTATGTCACAGGTTTTCAAGGACTAATTTTGTTGTGTGTCTGTTTTTCTTTCTTTTTTACTGTGCCTTGAACACACATCAAGGTGGATATATGCGCATTACAAGTCTGTATTATTATTACCATTATTTAAAAACTTGTTTTTGATTCTGTGTGTTTTTAGCACCATTCTTACAGGTCTTTCCAGGGATTCACATGTTTAATGCAGATCTCTACCAGTCAACATGATTTCATCATCGATACACTGGCATTAAGAAGCGAACTGCACATTCTCAACAACTCCTTCACAAATCCAGCTATAGTCAAGGTATAGGCTTCACATTTATTAAAGGGTCTGGGTAAACACAATGTCCACAGATTTACATTAAACTTTTACAGTTTGAAGATAATGATAGTAGAAGACTGAAAATATTACTTTCTGAGATGCTGTATTTTTTAGAAATGAGAAAAAACAATGTCATGCTAAAATACATGCTAAAATAATTTTCGTCTCACCGAAACAAAAATTGTTTTTATGACTTGTTTTACTTATTTTTCAAAAACTAATCTACATCACCTCAGTAAGTAATATTTTCTACCAAGGGAAGCTTTCTACTATCATTATCTTCAAACTGTGTAAGTTTAATGTAAATCTGTGGACATTGTGTTTTGTGTCCTACAAAAAGTACCCAGACTCTTTAAACCATTTACTTGAAAGGTAACAATTTACTTATTTTTAAAGAAAAAATAATGATAGAAGTTTTCAAGAAACATCTCAAAACTTTCCTGTTCAATGGTTGCTTTCTTAAGACAAACTGTTTGCCCATTATTTGTTAATAGTGCCATTATATATTTGCTTATTGCTCTGTTTCTTATAAAGCGCTGTGGTACCCTGTGTAAGAGGACTCTTTAAATACCTGCTATTATTATTATTATATTATTATTTATTTAATTATTATTTATTTAATTAGGTATTTCATGGCGCTGATATGGACATTGAATGGCTGCAGAGAGATTTGGGTATTTATGTAGTCAACATGGTTGATACTGGACAGGCATCTCGCATCCTAGGCAAAGCAAGAAACTCTCTTGCTCATTTACTTCAGTTATATTGTGAAGTAAATGCTGATAAGAAGTACCAGCTTGCTGATTGGAGGATACGGTAAGTTGTCTCAATATACGTGTGTACAACTGGGCCAATCACAAAAGCCTTTACAAAAGACTTTAGAGGGCATGGTTGGCTTGTGCGTAAAGCGCTTGCCTCTCACCAAGGAGACCCTGGTGCGATACCCGGCCAGGGTCATATGTGAGGTGTGTGTTGGTTCTCCGCTGTGACGCAAGGGTTTTCCCAAACACATTCAATCTCTGGCTGTGCTCCGTGGTCAAAATAGGTTGATGTGGCTGGCAGCCAAGACGCCCTTGCATGCCTGCTTCTCGAACACGTTGAAGCCACTTCCTTCGCAATTCAGCTCTTAGCTGCGAGTAAGGATGATTAGCCTCCCAAATTTGTATTATTATTCCAATGCTTGGATCAACTTGACATGTGCAAGCTGTGTTAAGAATCAAAATCAATTAGCATGCAAGTATCTCTTGACAACAACTTTAATAGTAAACATTTATAACCAGTTTTATTCATAGCCAAAAGATGTGCTGTAAAGGCCACTCACAATATATGTGCACTCCAGAGTTTGGCTAGAAAGGCCACATATAAACATAAAACTGTGCTTAAATGTAGAATTAGAATATTTTATTGTCCGCATTATAAATATTATACAGAAAGTTAGTTTCCATTGTCATATACAAGAGTAAAACAATTATCAGTTAAAAACAATTACAACAATACACAGATTAAAAGAACAGAAATATACACTAAAAATAAGTAAAACGACCACCTACTAAATACGAGCAAATATTAACAAAGTAATCCTTTCTGTATACGATATAGAAAGGTTTGCGGTAACACCATGTAACGATAATCTCTAAATGAGTTGGGGTGGCTCTGAAAAGAACCGTCAGGACCACCCCCACTCATTAAGAGATTTATCATTACATGGTGTTAACAATAATAATAACGAAGTCTTATATAGCGCACGTATCTACCAAACAAGTTACTCAAGGCGCTGAGTATATACAAACTGCCAAAAAGATAGGTTATTGCAGAGATGAATTCTGAGACCCAATTTTGCAGCACCTTATAAGGGTTTACAAGGTGCTACGGCGCATTAAGCAGCCACAACCAGGACCGAAGGACGAAGCAATGGTCAAGTGTCTTGCTTAAGGACACAAGTGTCATGGCTAGGTGTTCGAACCCACACTCTGCTGGTCAGAAACACCAGAGTTTGAATTCGGTGCTTTTAACCGCTCAGCCATGACACTTCCACTGCAAACTTTCTGTTCTATATCGTATTTCCACCATGCAAAGTTTCAAATCTTACTAATCTGTACACGTTTGATCCTTATTGTGATTGCAGACCTTTACCTGAAGAGATGCTGAAATACAGTCGTGAGGATACCCACTATCTGCTGTACATCTACCACAAGATGAAGAATGAGTTAATAGAGAGAGGCAACAAGACCAATAATCTACTCCTTCAGGCCATTGAGCGCAGTAGACAAGTTTGTCTCAGGGTAATTATAAGGCCTCTTTCTGCAAGCTGCAGCTGCAGCTGTGGGTCCGGCTTATTAGGCTATGTCTACCGTTTTGAAAAGCACACATTTCGATATGCCTCAGACTTAAGAAGCCTAAGCCTAAAGCCGAAGCTCTGGTTGGCAAAGAGCCATCACAAGAAGGTAACAACAGAAAATATTGTTGATAAAACCAAAACTGCTGAGATGAGACTCTTTACTTCATAATTGAAGTCGCTCATACAGGTTGATTTCTGTTAAAGGATTTGGGTACTTTTTCAAAATGTCCACAGATTTACATTAAACTTACAGGGTTTGAAGATAATGATAGTGGAAAGCTTCCCTTCAGATATTACTTACTGAGGTGCTGTAGTTTTTGAGAAATGAGTAAAACAATGTCATGAAAATACATTTGTAAATGCTTAAAATAATTTTGGTCTCATGAGACCAAAATTATTTTCATGACATTGTTTTACTCATTACCCCAAAACTACAGCACCTCAGCACGTAATATTTTCAGGGAAGCTTTCTACTATCATTATCTTCACACTGTGTGAGTTTAGTGTAAATCTGTGGACATTGTTTTTTTTGTCCTACAAAAAGTACATACACCCTTTAAACTGGTTTGATTTTTAGCTTTATCCAGTTTGATAGAATTATAGATCGCATCGATTTTTGGCTACCAGTCAGTGGGCAGAGTTTTTAGTACAGGTCTTTGATCGATAGGCTAGGCCTTCTGTGTTTACTGTCATCTGTGTGGATCATAGTCTGTAGTAGACATACAATTGGGAAAAAAACCTAAAGTTTTTTTGTGTTGGATTTTTCAGGATAATGTTTGCATTTCAACTATTTTTAGCTAGTTAATTAGGGAATGTGAAAGAGTTCATTGCCAATGATCTCAAAGAATACCCAGTTTAGTTACATTGCATTATGTACCTTGCATTAACAAACCTTTGTAATGGTGTATTTCTTCTTGTGTTTGTAAACACAGAGATATCACAAGCCAATCTTCACTGATGAGTCTTATCTAGCACTGTGGAGGAAGAACAAGAAAACCTTCAATGCTAAACAGGTATGGCTTTATTTTAGGTTAGATGACATTTAGCTCAATATTGATATTCTACTAGTTATTTTACCGCCTGTAGTTCTTCTACTGTTTTTAGAAAATAATAAAACAGGCTGTTGCAAACTGCTTACCAACATGACGGGCTTATTGTATAAATGCACAAGAATAGTTAGTGGTCTGCTGTTTCCGCCCAAGCAGAGTCTTTTTCGAAAGACTCTGCGGGGGTGGAATGTCAAGCCACTAACTATTTTTTGCCAATTATGCTTTTCGGGAACACCCGCACACAAAAGAATTAGTCTGGTGAAAAACGATACAAGAAATAATGAAACTCGGAGACTTTGGTTAAGTTTCTTCCACCAGTGGCGTCACATCCTCAACAAGGTTCGTTGTTGTGGGTGTTCCCGGATAGCATTATTTTAAAATGAAATAAATTAATGGCAGGTTTTATTTTTTTACACTACTTCAAAATGATGGTCTGGCTCTTTTTTGCACCATATGTATGTGTTGATAATCATTCAAGGCCTAATTTCATGGCACTGTTTACCGCCGAATTCTCCGCTTACGTGTAAGCGCTGAATTTCTGCGCTAGCTGTGTAAGCATAGCATGCCTAGTTATGTGGAGTACGCACGCGTAGAAGCCAAAATACCTGCTAACCTGTGAAAGACGCTTGCCATAAGCACAGAATTCCCTGCTTCCCTAAGCACTGATTTTGTGCTTACGGTAAGCAGAGCCATGAAATTGGGCCCAGTTCAAGATGTTTTATATTGTGAATATTTTTGTTGTTGACTATTTTAGTATGAGGCATTGAAGCTGTTGTATAAATGGCGTGATCGTACAGCTAGACAAGAAGATGAAAGTACTGGTTATATCCTGCCAAATCACATGCTCTTACAAATAGCTGAGAATCTACCGAGGTGAGTTGCATTGTTTCTATCTTAAAGGCAGTGGACACTATTGGTAATTACTCAAAATAATTATGAGCATAAAACTACTTGGTAAAAAGTAAAGGAGAGGTGTTGATAGTGAAAATTATTGTGAGAAAAGCGCTCCCTCTGAAGTAACGTAGTTTTTGAGAAAGAAGTAATTTCTCACTAAAATGTTTGAATTGAATTCGAGACCTCAGCTGAGGTCTCGAATTCAAGGCAACTGAAAGCACACAACTTGTGCTACAAGGGTGTTTTATCTGCCATTTTTCTCTTGCCAATTTATCGACCAATTGAGTTCAAATTTTCACAGGTTTGTTATTTGATGCATATGTGGAGATACACCAAGTGATAAGACTGGTCTTTGATAATTACCAAAGATGTCAAGTGCCTTTAAAGACACTGGACACTGTTGGTAATTGTCAAAGATTGTTAATTGAGCCATTTCTCACAATGTTTTATACTATCGACCTCTCCCCATTACTTAATATTAAGTAAGGTTTTATGCTATTAATTGTTTTGAGTAATTACCAATAGTGTCCACTGCCTTTAATGATTCGAGCAATAAGATTAGAAATGAAGCTAATCATTTCCTAATGTAAGTCTTGCTCCGTATTCCAAAGGTCGTTGACACGATGGATTAACTTTCTCAACTCTCCATCCCTGCCTGCTGTCAAGAGCAACAAATTCAAACTCTTGTGTTTCTGTTCAGCAGAGTGTGGGTTCGAGTCCCAGTCGTGAAAATTGTGTCCTTAAGCAAGACACTTAACCATTTCTTCGTCCTTGGGATGGAACGTAAAGCCGTTGGTCCTGTGTGTTGTGTAATGCACGTAGAAGAACCCAGTGCACTTAGCAAAAAGATAATGGGTTTGCCCCAGTGTGCCTGGTTGATTTGCGGCAAATTGCGCCACAGCACCTTGTAAAATATTACATGGTGCTATAAAAGGATGAGGTCTCATAATTCAAACCTAGTCCCACATCTTGCAGGAAATATTGTATGTTACAGTGCTAGGAGCGTCACTGAGTGACGGATATGTGTGCTATATAAAAAGCCTTTATTTTCTTTATCATTATGTTGCAGGGAAGCTCATGGAATCTTGGCATGCTGCAATCCAATCCCTCCACTCGTTAGACAACAGCTTAACGAGGTGCATCAGCTAATCCTAAAAGCTAAGGCTTATCAAGGCAAGATTAAGGTACGATTAATTCAATCCCATTGATTAGTCATGGTTAGAAAGATGTTTTGAAAGTAGAATATAATGATCCACACAAATATTCATCAACTTTAACGAAGCATCCAATGTTTTCTCTGAAGCCTCATTTGAATAATGATTTCTTGCAGATACCAAGCTCAACTCCAAAGACGGCCAGCCCACCAAGTCAGAAAGGGATGTTTCCATTGAAGCCAATACCTGCAGTGTCAAACAGTCTGCTGTACTGTCCTCATGACCCTACACCTCAACCTAACAGTCAGACTGATGATCAAGGTCACAGTAAGTACTTCACACTTTGTGTTTGTCTTAAACCCTTTTCACACGACAGCAGTTTAGCAGGGGTCCCTTACCTAATTTGAGCATGGTTGTGAAATTTTAGAAAATACACTTTGTGTGAAAGGTTTTCAATGTTTTGACTGTCCTAGTTTCCCAGTGAAAACTTTCACAAATTTACCGTCCTTCGTGTACAGTATAAACAATGCCTTCCCTTCACACAAGGTTTTGTCTGCAACCATGATAAAAACTAAGCAAGGGAGCCTTGCTAAATCCTGTCTTCTAAAAAGGGCTTTTGTGTTATCTACGCAGTAGGTTAACCCTTTCCTAACCATAGGCAACTAAAATTGCACACAGAAAAACAGTCAATCTTGAGCACAAATGCTATTTGTCATGATGTTGTAGTTCTGTCAATGTTCACTCTCCATATTGGGTCTCTCCAGTAAAAAAAGCGTAGCTTTAAAATACACTGGACACTATTGTTAATTGTCAAAGACCAGTCTTCTCACTTGGTGTATCTCAACAAATGAATAAAAAAAATTGAGCTCAATTGATCATTGAAGGTGCAAGATAACAAAGAAAAAAGAACACTCTTGTCACACGAAGTTGGGTGCTTTCAGATGCTTGAATGTGAGACCTCAAAATCAAATTCAGAGGTCTCCAAATCAAATTCAAATATTTTAGTGAGAAATAACATCTTTCTCGAAAACGACGTTACTTCAGAGGGAGCTATCCCTCACAATGTTTTATACTATCAACCTCTCTCCTTTGATCGCTAACAAGTAAGTTTTTATGCTAACAGTTGTTTTGAGCAACTACCAATAGTATTCAGTGCCTTTAATGTTCATTGTTAGTTCAATGTTTTATGCCATCAACTTCTACCAATTACTCGTTTCCAAGTAAGGTTTTATGCTAAAAAAATTACCAATAAAGTAATTACCAATAGTGTCCACTGCCTTTAAGTTTGCTTCATCACATACAGTGGGCGTACCTGAATTGTTTTCCTACAAGGTACATATGCAGAGCTAATTTTTTGAAGTGTAAAAGACCTATTCCTTTACATACAGCACCATGGTCATAATGCAAACTTTAGCTTACAGGATCATTATTAACTGCACTTACCACAGAGTGAGATCTTAAAAGAATGACATGTACTCTACGTGAATCATTGTTTGCAAGAACTAAGTTACTAATGCAGCATTTTTCTGGTGGATATATTATTATTATAGGCCAGCCCACTCACGTCGCTCATCATTCAAGTCTCTTTGGTAGTCGAGCCTGCTCTATAGAATGCAGGACCGCCCAGCCTATCATTACTGCATTTGATGTGAATGGCACTGGTAAGGAAGTCAAGATGACACCTGGGCAGTTGAAAGTAGCTGTGCTGAAGTCCTTATTGGTCAATCCATTTGAAAAGGTTTGTTAAGTTTCCTCTATTTCAGTTTTTCATATGTAGAGCTGTGAAAGGGTCTGGGTACTTTTCTGTTGAACACAAAACACAATGTATGCAGATTTACATGAAACTTACCCGGTTTGTTACGTAAGTTTCCTCTATTTTGTTTTCATATGTCACCCCAAAAAAAATTGTCTCTGTGAGACGAAAATAACTCGCTGAAACAAAAACAATTTTAGCATGTAAAACATATTTTCGTGACATTGTTTTACACATTTCTCAAAAACTACAGCACCTCCGCTGGTAAAATTTGAAGGTAAGCTTTCTACCATCATTTTCTTCAAACTGTGGAAGTTTAAAGGAACACGTTGCCTTGGATCGGTCGAGTTGGTCTATGAAAAGCGTTTGAAACCGTTTGTTATAAAATGCATGGTTAGAAAGATGTTTTAAAAGTAGAATATAATTATCCACACAAGTATCACTCAAAATTGCACGGTTTGACTCCCATAAATGGCCGACTGTGTTTGTCGACGAGGTAAAACGAAAACCACGCAATTTCGAGGCATATTTGTGTAGATGATTGTATTCTACTTTTACAACATCTTTCTAACCATATCAATTTTATAACAAACGGTTGCAGGACGCTTTTCAAAGACCAACTCGACCGAACCAAGGCAACGTGTTCCTGTAATGTAAATCTGTGGACATTGTGTTTTGTGTTACAAAAAGTACCCAAACCCTTTAAGCAACTGTTTGCCGACTACAGGCTGATATCAATGACACTGTATTTGCCACACTCATCATTGTCATCTGACACTTTATGTGTTGACGATTGCGTTCTGGATAATCCTCAGATAATCTCAAAAGCAGTATTTCAATTTCATATCCAACCTTCTTCAGTACTCAAACATTTGTACCCCTCTAAAACGTTATGTATTTCTAATGTGTAAAATACGTAATATTCTTTAGCAATGCAAGACATATAGAGCTCTATAGTAGAGAATGAGCTAATTTGCTGCAGTTAAAGATGCTAAATCTATGCTGGACAAGAAGTAATCCATGGTGTTTGAGGAGTTCTGTTAATATTTGAAGGGTAATTTTCAGGTTTATAACAAAGAAAGCATGCTACAGCAATTGTTAAATATTAAAATAAGAAAGCTGTTATTAGTTTTATTTGTCACACTAGGAGCAAGTTCGAATGGGCACATTTAGTCGACCCGTCGTTGACTACTGACCAGCAACATACATGCGCAGTGATGCACTCACTCGAACAATTAATTTGGAAGTCTAGTCAACCTTGCGTCTTTTCCCTATAGTGTCACTGGTTCCCCTTTCCGCTTAACACATGAAAAAAATAGAATGTGATGTTGGGACCAGTGAAGAAACCTTGGGCTCGAGGCTAGTTTTAAATGTTTGACAATGGTAGTCAACCAATGGTCGACCAGCCTGGGTTCGAGTCAAAATGTTTCACATGTAGTAAAAGGCACTGAATACTATTGGTAATTACTCGAAATAATTATTAGCATAAAACCTTACTTGGTAATGAGTAATGGAGAGCTGTTGATAGTATAAAACATTGTGAGAAACGGCTCTCTCTGAAGTAACGTAGTCTTCGAGAAAGAAGTAATTTTTCACAAACTTGATTTCGAGACATCAGAATTAGATTTTAAGGTCTCGTAGTCAAGCATCTGAAAGTACACAACCTGTGCGGCAAGGGTAGTTTTTCCATTATTATCTCGCAGCTACGATGTCCAATTGAGCTCAAATTTCACAGGTTTGTTATTTTATGCATATAATGAGACACAGCAAATGAGAAAACTGGTCTTTGACATTACTAATAGTGTCCAGTGTCTTCAACCATGGTGCGCACTCCAACTTGCTCTAGGCTGTACAGGATCTTATTGATTGAAGAGGAGCTTAAAGTGCATGAAGTGATAAAGACTATTTCTTGACTTTGGTATTCCCTTACAGTATCTTGCACCCAAGGATCCAGTCCAGATTAAAACGGATGTTCTAGAGGCAGATAAGATCTCTCTATCTTCAGCTTTAAGTAAGCAGAGTTCAACAGCAACCCAGATCTCTACATTAGAGGTAAGAGTACTTGTTATTTATTATTTATTTATTTATTTTTTTTATTTTTTTTTTTAAATCTTGAGACATACACAATAGTTACAAGTTGTACAGGGGCTGTCAAGGTTAAAACAAAAGTATAAAAACTGTCATTGTAAAACCAGACCCCCTGCCAACGATAAAAATATAATTATACAATTTAAAAGGAGATTGCATTGAAATATTTAAAAATCACACAAGAAAACATTAAAACACAAGCAAAACCAGGTATTGAGAGAAAAATGCACCCACATTTGGGGTGTTGGGTGTTTGTTTATATTTTTTTGTTTCCATTTGTACAACAACAAAAGTACAGGAATATTGTTACATGTAGATAAAGTTATAGTTATAAAAACTAAATAAGTACAAATGGGGGTTGCAACCAGAAGAGGTAACCCAAACTGCTGTCGAATGCTGCACTTGTTCAACAAATGACAAGTATAGCTTGAAATTAAGTTAAAGTAAACCTATATTGACCCCTTGCACGCGTTCAATGCTGTCCATGGTCTCTCCCCTCATTACATTTCTGAACTGAAATACACCCCAACAAGGTCACTTAGATCCTCTTCACAGCTTCTCCTACAAGTTCCCCCGTACAGAACAAAAACGTACGGTAAAAGAACCTTTGCTTTCAGCGCACCCACACTTTGGAACTCTCTTCCTGCTACTCTACGTTCCCAGATAAACCCAGACCTCTTCAAATCCCATCTCAAAACTCACTTATTCACTAAATCTTTTTTGTAATATTGTATTGTTTAGTTAAATTGTTGCTTTCTCTTGTATAAATTTGTTTATTTGTTTTGTAAAGCGCATTGAGAGTACTTGCAGTACTGAATTGCGCTATATAAGCATTTCTTCTTATTATTATTATCACACGCGGTGACCAATGCCATACTCACCATTTTGGCGAGCAGTTAGGTTTACGTGTATTACGCGTTGCCTAAAATGCACACTTTACTGCATAACGCGCAGCATAGAGTTATATATAAAAACGCACAGTGAAATTGCCCACCAGTATGGCGCATTCAAGATTTTTCTGCTGATGGCGTCAGGTGAAATGGGTCAATAGCACATTTTTGTTTAGAAAGAGAACAAAATTATGTTTAAAAATAATTCAATTAGATGTATGCAAAGAAATTAAACACACTGTCGTTTTTCTTAGACTGTCTTGTAATGTTTGTAGTATGCCTCGATCATTGCCGTGAAAGAGGAATTCTAGCAAGTAATCTTAAATTTCTCCACTGGGGCACGGCTTGGACTCGAACCCACTCTCCGCTGATCAGAACGACAGACTCGAGCTTGGGTACACTGCTCTTATCCGCTCGGCCGCGACACTTCCACTGAGATCAAAATACATGCAGTCGTATGTTACTGATGTAGTACAGACATGCCAGTGTTACAGACCATAAGCCAATGCTATGCATACGTTGTGGTCGACCGGATAAGAGCACCGAACTCAAGCTCTTGTAATTCTGTTCAGCAGAGTGTGGGTTTGAATACCGGTCAAAACACTTGTGTCCCTGAGCAAGACACTTAAATTGCTTCTCTCCATCCAAAGGGTAAATGGGTACCTGTGAGGACAGAGATGGTTTTTGTGATTGATTTAGCCGAGAAGCGCATGTTTGTTTCACAGGCTGTATACTCTCCATGGAGCTGAGATGGTTTAAAGGAGTTATTTAAGGCCCAGTGACCAGGGGTAATAATGTGGAAGCACTTTGAGACGCCCTTCGGGTGTGAAATGCAATATATAAGAAGTTGTTATTATTATTATCATTGTTATTAACTCTCTTGTAGAATCACCTGCAAGGATCACCTACAATGTGGAAACTCAAGAAGATGACACCTGCCATACCCGCTGTAAGACAGACTCCAGCCAGTAAGAGTCAAGTTACTAACGAGAGCAGAACCAATGAGGATGACACCAAGACTACTGAGGCTCAGGCTGTACCACTAAGGAAACAGGTTAGATTAACTACAACTGTCTTCATGTCAAGTAGTTCTGGTGTGGAGTCATTTCACACGTCCAATCAGTGCGATTATAACGCAGTTGTGATTTTTTGTAGTTGGTTAGTATTTTTAGTCAGGACCCGTTACTATTCCATAATTAGGATAGCTTTCACACGAGTGAGTTTGGCTATGTTTTATCCTGGATGCGAAAAATCGCAAAACATGAAATGGGCGTAAAGCAACAGGTGAGATTCACTACACATGCATCATGTCAAGTAATTATGGTGTTGTAAAATACAACAAATGACTTTAGACACAATACACTGCTAAGCACCTTGAGCCCATCGGATGGGGAGGGGTGCATTCCACAAAGAGTTTACACTAGTCTTATCCCGAGTTAGGACGAGTTGCTAGTCCGAACTTAGAACTAACCTTAAGTTTTTAATATCTCCTAGGACTAGTCCTAACTTCTAGTCCAGGGGTGCGTTCCACTCGCGCAAACGTTGCCAACAGTTGCGCACGTTCGCCAACAATTTCAAGTCGAACGAGTTGTTCGCCGCCACCGTTGGCGAACGTTGGCAACTTTAGGCGAACATACTTCTGAGGTATTGGCAAGTGGTTTTTAATATGGCGGACAAGCATACGGTATTATTTCTTTGTCACAAACATGATTACATTGTATTTTTGGTGGATGATAATGCAGATTTGGAATAACAAAGTAAATTAGTTGATGTAATGATGTCAAAAAGAGGACTATTGCAGAAAAAACGAAGTTTTAAAAAAAACCTACGTATGGTGCGCGCCATCTTCATTTCAGGGCGCCGCCATATTGACATCGCGTATACGCACCAATCGTTCAAACGATAAAAAAACGTTTGCGCGAACAGTTGCGAGTCGTTTGCGCGAGTGGAACGCACCCCTGAAGTCCTTACTCTTTGTGGAATGGACCCCAGGGGAAACATCTCTACAACAGAATGAACATTGGAGACAATGCTACTATTGTTTGTAATCGTTTGTTAATAACGCACAAGGATGCATCACAAGTTGAACCACTCTTTAAACATTGATTGATTCTTACAGGAGTACTTACAGCAGGGTTGTAGCTAAACCAATCTTAGTGGTGGTCAATAAATCCACCAAGGGCTATAGCGGATAAACACAATTATTTATGTTACAGATGCTATGTCAGATTTTGGCCCCAAACATTGAAAAATAGAATTGTTTGAGTGAATGGTATTTCAAAGAGTATCACACGCTCCAACGAAAAACAGTTTAGCTTTTACTTTTAATGGTCAGGAACCATGACAAAAATTTAAAACGTTTCTTATAAAACACATAAGAATTAGTCACATGATATATTGTCCTGACAAAAACTCATTTTGAGCACTTTATTTCACTGCTACTAATAAATGGCAGACTTTTTCGAGCAATGGCTCAAATGAAAGCTTGTAACTTTCTCGACCCCCATCAAAATACTTTTTAAAACAAAATTTTTGGGTCAAATCGGCAACAAATCTGATATAGCATCTTTAAATTATTGCTGAAGTGCGAGCTTCAGGCATGATGCCAGGTTTCCAAAATGTTTGTATGACTGTGTTTTCTCTCTGTGTCTAAGATTATTATTCTAGGGAAATATCTGGCTGGGCAGTACAATGTATTTTGCTCAGAGTGCTGGGCAAAAATTGTCCTTGGCAGGCCCGCCCTGCTTCCCTTCGACCTCGGTCTGCCCCCGGTACATTCAAATAGCTTTGACGTCATTCCAGGGGCTCACCCGGGTCAGCCCCCAGTGTCCTACTTGTGGAGTGGGTCACTTGGGGCTGGCCCGAGGTGCATGACGTCACCACGAGAGGGTGAGTGATCGTCCGATTAGCTCTTGTCAGGGGCTCACCCGAATGAGCACTGCAGGGTCGACCCAGGGAAGCTTATCAAACGCTATGTAGGTTTGTTGATTTCAATACGAGAAAATCAGAAAGCTGTAACTGATAACTTTTATTTCCAAATAGAAGCGTAAATCTCCCCCATCGGACTCCGCAGTCATGACGTACAGGCCACCAGCTAAACGAGAGAAGGTAGCACAAGAAACTACAAGAAAACCTTACATGGATTCAAAGGCTGCAGTATTCAAACCATTTGACTACAGTAAGGTCAATACAACAGAGAGTAACGGTAAGCTCTATAATATAATACAGACATTTATATTGTGCAGTGATCTATGTTAAAGGAACACGTTGCCTTGGATCGGACGAGTTGGTCTATAAAAAGCGTTTGTAACCGTTTGTTATAAAATGCATATGCCTCGAAATTGCGTGGTTTTCTTTTTACCTCGTCGACTAACACGGTCGGCCATTTATTGACTCCCATAAATGGCCGACCGTGATAGTTCGTGACGTTACTCGTCACCAAGAAAGGATTTATGCTAATAAATATTTTGAGTAATTTTGAGACCTCAGAATTAGATTTTGAGGTCCCAAAATCAAGCATCTTTTTTTCTTCCCACTATTCTCTCGCAACTTCGACGACAAATTGAGTTCAAATTTTCACAGGTTTAATATTTTATGCATATTTTGAGTTGCACCAAGTGAGAAGACGGGTCTTTGACAATATATACCAAATGTGTCAATAATTACATTTTGTGGATTTTATTTTTGACCTTTTCTTGATTTTACTTTTCATGGTTATACAGATGTATATAAACACTAAAAACCATGTTAAATATAAAGACCCTGAAACAAAAAATAAACAAAATTATTATCTTTTTTCTTATTTTCATTATTATCTATTGCTAATTGTTATCGTTATCTTTTGCTGATTATCTGCTTTACGTTTTGCTCATAATCATGTTTTGCTCATTAGTGTCTTTCTTTTGTGAATAATTTTCAGAGCCGAGTGGTAGAGGACGGGGAAAAAGTTATCAAAGAGGAGGACGAGACGGCCAAGGTCGTGGGCGTGGTGCCCGTGGGGGTGGGGGTTGGGGTGTGTCAAAACAGTTTGACCCATACTCTCATACATCAACACGAGGTCGTCCTGACTTTAAGGTATAAAATGTATTTTACTGTCGATTAGTTTGATATTGTTTTACTATGGAGACCCAAAAGTGCCATACCACTGATACGCAGATGACAAGATCATTTGTCACATTTACCGGAAGTTATTTTACTGAAACGTTAAAGGAACTAGTTGCCTTGGATCGGATGATTTGGTCTTTAAAAAGCGTTTGAAACCGTTTGTTATAAAATGCATATGGTTAGAAAGATGTTTTAAAACTAGTATATAATGATCCACAAAAATATGCCTCGAAATTGCTTGATTTTCCTTTTACGCCAGGAATTAAAACGACACACCATTTTGTGGAGTCAAAGTTTTGACTCCATAAAATGGCCGGTGTTAGGTCGCAAAGTAAAAGGAAAACTGGCAATAGGAGACACTGGCAACAGCAGACACAATAGTCCTTGTTTGCGACTCTGAGCGTGCGCGCTCATGCTCAGTATTGCGCGCACAGGTCTGAGCATGTGCACTACTGTGAAAAAGGACCGTCTAAAAAAGTCTCCCATTTCAAGGCATATTTGTGTGGATCATTATTTTCTGCTGTTCAAAGATTTTTCTAACCATTTTATAAAAAAAAAAAAGTTTCAAATGCTTTTCAAAGACCAACTCACCCGATCCAAGGCAATGTTGACGTACTGTAATACTCAATCTCAATGAGTGCTTGTCAGGGGTTTCCCTTAACTTTTTCTCATTCGACTGCCGGACATGTCAACCAAAACTGGGTCGCCGTTAGTCTATTCACTAATTCATTAATAATGCACACAATACTCAAAACAGAAAAAAAAAGAACCAGAAATTAGAATTGCATTTTTGAATGATTTTATCCCATGATTTTCATCAACCATTTTCGTTTTCATGTTCAACAATCCATCAGGATGGCACATTGAAAAAATATCCAATGAACTTTGTCCCGCATCGCCCTCTGGAGGCTGAATTAATCCAAGGTAGTTAACCAATGCAAAGTATTGTTATTCCATCTAAACTATTTGATTGTTTGTTTTGTTTGTTGGTTTTATCTGGCTGTTTGTCTGTCTTTTAGAGTAAGAATCGTCCTAACATGGCCCACCCTAAAGGAGAGCGAAGTATGACCTACTCGAAGCAGGACTCAGGAAGGTAAACAAACCAATAACTTCAATCCATTTTTACAATTTTTTTGCAAATGCTCATAATACATTTCCATGTTTTTCAGGTACAAGTCCTTCAAAATTTATTCAAATTTATGTAACAGTACAATACATGTTTATATAGCACTAGAGTCCTCTAATTTTGAATCTGGTCACATGAACATTATTACCCCTGGTCACTGGGCCGTTTATTTAATTTCTTAAACCATCTCAGCTCCCTGGGGAATACACAGCCTGTGGTACGAAATAAGTAGTGCGCCAAGCTAAGCTAAGGAACTACACTCCCAGCCGAAATGCTTGGGCCACCCATTCCCAACATTTAATAAAACCACGTCCACTTCCCCCTGACAAGACACATTCTCTCCCCCGTCCCCCCGCTCAATGTTGACTGGAACGCAGAGCAATCCGTGCAGTAAAGAACCAACATTGAAAGGGGGCTGGGGGGCCCAACGAGATACGGCCAGGATTGTAGATACCTGTAGAAGCAATTATAATAATACAATAATAACTTGGGGGGCTAATCATCCTCACTAAGAGCTGAATTGCGAAGGACGCGGCTACAATGTGTTTGAGAAGCAGGCATGCAAGGGCTCCTCTGGCTGCAAGCCACATCAACCCATTATGACCACGGAGCACAGCCAAGATCGAAAGTGTTTAATTTTTCCCGAGGGAGGAAAACCGGATGGCCTGGTAAACCCTTGTGGCACGGCAGAGAACCAATGCACAACTCAACTCACATATGGCCCTGGCTGGGAATCGAACCAGGGTCACCTTGGTGAGAGGCGAGCGCTTTACGCACACACCAACCATGCCACCCATGTTTGTTTACTTCTTTTGCAGGCATTCGGGAGGCAGGCATCCGGGAGGCAGGCATCATTGGCCTAAGAGATAGACTTGTTGTCACATGCTTACTGAAGGTAGCAATTATCAACGAATCCATGGTATAGCCTCTGTTTATCTTCACATGTACGTTCAGGAGTACCCACAAGCTCAAACTTTAC
Source organism: Asterias rubens (assembly GCF_902459465.1). Classification (NCBI taxonomy): domain Eukaryota; kingdom Metazoa; phylum Echinodermata; class Asteroidea; order Forcipulatida; family Asteriidae; genus Asterias; species Asterias rubens. Next base: position 12,688,412 of record NC_047079.1, read on the forward strand.
ACCCTACCCATAAATCTCTGAAAGCCGTGTTCGCATTGGACTTAAAATGCAGGGATGAGATTGTTCAGACTTTTGGCTGAATTCAGACCTTTTATGTCGACCTGGTGAAGAAAATCAGACAATATTTTGTCCCACAAATAAAGAAATCCTGCTCATTGGTCTACTTCTCTAGTGCTTTGGATACTGTTTCCAAAAGCTCCTTGGAATCTATAACCCCAGGGGTTACCAAACGGTAGAAATGGCATCATTTCAACATACCTTAGAATTTGTATCCAAGTTTCAGACTTTTTCGTAAGTAATGACTCTCACCCCTAAAAATGGTTAAGTTACCCCTGCAAATTGTTGACCAAGTGCGAACAGCCGGTAACTTACCAGAGTGGTTAGTTACCGCCACGGCGCTGTAGTGTTAACTTAACAGGCCGATTCGAGCGGCAAGAACTTAACAATGTTAACTTAACAGGGACAAGAAGTCCAATGCGAACGCACCACTCCGGTAATTAAACAATACTGTTACCTGACTTCTATCTAAAAGGTCTGCTGATGTTCGAATCGCCACGTGCAAGTACACGCTGCTTCGAAAATTGAGGTCAAAAGCATATCTAGCGCGCCGAGCCTAACCATAAGCCGGAGCCCAAGCCTGAGAAGTTTGAGAAGGGCCCATGGTAAATTACCGGACACAAATTAATCCAAGTGCGAACATCTGTTAACTTAACTGGTTTGGTAACCGGTAAGTTACCAGACAAAAAAGTCCAATGTGCACGCTTCTTCATAATATGACAACCCCATAAGGTATTGAAACTTGAGTCAGCCTACATGTATGTTGTCTGCTCTTACTAAACCTGCTGCTGTTTCGTTATAAAACAACTTATCGGATGTTGTCAAACTGGCAAACCATCCTAGCAATTAAAAACATGGATTAAGTTATATCTGTTCAATCTTAATTTTTAACATCATGAGAGCGCAAAGGGACCTCTTGGTGATACTAGAGAAATACATCAATGCTTTTATTATGTATTACTATTATTGTTTGTCTGGACACACTTATTTTTATTGTAATTTTTATAGCTGTGCATTTGTCAACGGCAATTTGTTCATGCGGTTAATGAGTCAAGTGATGTTCACTATAGACTATTGAGCTCTGTCTCTTGAAGACACTGGACACTATTGGTAATTGTCAAAGACAAGTCTTCTTACTTGATGTATCTCAACATATGCACAAAATAACAAACCTGTGAAAATTAAGACTCAATTGGTCTTCGAAGTTGCGAGATAATAGTGAAAGAAAAGACACCCTTATCGCACAAGTTGTGTGCTTTCAGATCCTTAAATTTGAAACCTCAGCTGAGGTCTCAAATTTCATTCAAATATTTTAGTGAGAAATTTACTACTTTCTAAAAAACTATGTTACTTCAGAGGCAGCTGTTTCTCACAATGTGTTATACTATCAACAGCTCTCCAATGCTCGTTACTATGTAAGTTTTTTATGCTTACAATTATTTCGAATAATAACCAATAGTGTCCAGTGCCTTTAATGCAATTGCCAGTTTTACTGGGACTTGACATCCAGACAATGGTCTGACACAGCACAATTCTTTGTCAACAAACTACAGCAAAAGGATTGTTGTGTTGTGCAATTTCTGTGTTGCTCAGTGCAAATAATAGATGTCTGTTCCAATAGAGCTGTTGGTAAGCATTTTCTGTGATGGGAGGAGCTTAGTGGAATACATGTAGTCTAAAGACCATTTTGCATATTGTATTTCAACTGCTAACAGCGCCCTCATGGTCAAAGGAAGAGCCATTATTGGCTGAGAGTAGACTTCGGGGCCCACTTTCATGGCTCTGCTTACCGTAAGCAAAGAATCAGCGCTTTCAGAAGCTGAGTGGAACATTAGACGGAGGAAGTTTGACTTGCAATCAAGTCAATTGGTGAATTACATGTAAACATAAAAGTTCAATCAAACATTACTAAATCTTTATTCTTGAAGTGCATGTCTCTTAAACAATCCTGGACCAGTGTGTCAAATCTTTTGCATTTTATTTAATTATGAAGTTAAAAACTTAAAAGAAATGCAAGCTTTTTGTTTGTGATTTTAAAAAGCACCAATTGGTCTGTAAATCTCAGAATCAAGAAATGAGTATGGAATCGATATTGATCATCCCCCTTGAAATAAGAGGAATAATGAGATAGAGTAATAAAACAAACCCATAAGTATGGGTTCTTATCTCGTGTAGACAGACTGGCTGTTATGTTGTCCAAAGATTTATTGCAATGAGCAATGAATTATTGAATTTTTTAATGAAAGTTGAAAATGTCACCTAGTGATTATTTCACAGAAAGAAAAAAACATTGCATTTGAAATTATGAGGTCAAGAGCTTGTTATATGAACGTTTAAAGCCATTAACCACCAAACCATTCTATTCCGCGCGAAATTGAATGCTGCTTAAATTGATCTAAAATAATGTTGCGTCATTTGATTTTATCCAACTTAAAGGCAGTGGACACTATTAATAATAACTCTAAATAATTATTGCATAAAACCTTACTTGGTAACGAGTAATGGGGAGAGGTTGATAGTATACAACATTGTGAGAAACGGCTCCCTTTGAAGTGACGTAGTTTTCGAGAAAGAATTAATTTTCCACGAATTTGATTTCGAGACTATAAAATAACAAACCTGTGGAAACTTGAGCTCAATCGGTCATCAAAGTTGGGAGATAATAATGAAAAAAAAAACATCTTTGTCACACGAAGTTGTGTGCTTTCAGATGCTTGATTTCGAGACTTCAAATTCTAAATCTGAGGTATCGAAATCAAATTCATGGGAAAAATTACTTCTTTCTTGAAAACTACGTCACTTCGGAGGGAGCCGTTTCTCACAATGTTTTATACTATCAACCTCCCCCCATTACTCGTAATCAAGAACGATTTGAGTTATACCAATCTGAGTGTCCACTGCCTTTAACAGACAAAATATGTAGATTTCTGCAAGTGGTAAGTGCCTGGTTTATGTTGTAAAAACAAAGTTCAGATATGACTCGTATAATAAGACTACTAAGACTGACGTACATATATATTTCACGTTTGACCGTGTTTGTGACCGTAGGGTTCAAGGTATTGCTAGGTACATGTCATAAATAATATCTGATGGTTATCCATACTTTCTATTTCAACCATGACGGTTATGTTTCAAGGAATCGAGTGTTCAGTTTTGTGGAAAACAACAATAAACGGAGGTTAAACTCTTGAAATATAGCTCTGTAAAAATAGTTCCTGACCGCCTCAAATGCGGGGCCGGGTCACGTTTTCAACATGTATTTGTAACCGCAGTGTCGGGCGGTTAATTGTGTGGTTTCCCCGGTCAGGAGTCAAAGGACTTTGAACTTCAAGTCGTGTGCCCCATTCGGCTGGCCCCATTAAAGGCCCTGGACACTATTGGTAATTACTCAAAGTAACTATTAGCACGGAAACTAACATTGGAGAGCTGTTGATAGCATAAAACATTGTGAGAAACGGCTCCCTCTGAAGTAACATATAGTTTTTGAGAAAGAAGTAATTGCTCACTTACTACTAAATATATAATTTTGAGACCTCAGCTGATGTCTCGATTCCAAGCGTCTGAATGCACACAACTTGTGCGACAAGAGTGTTTTTTTCTTCTTCTTCCATTATTCTCTTTCAACTTAGATGACCAATTGAGTTCAAATTTTCACAGGTTTGTTATTTTGTGCATATATATGTTGAGATACACCAAGTGAAAAGGTGTTTAGTGTCTTTAAATTCTGAATAGAGTGACTCCAGCCAGGACCTTGTGTATAGAAAGCATCTCCGACTTGATAAGTATAAAAGTTGGATGGAACGCCAAGTAGGCCTAAGCAATATCAGGTGGGCATGAGTACCTTTTACAAGCAGATGGTCCCACATCAGGGAGTAATCATCATTTAAACAGTTCCATATTTCATTCATTAAAACTTCCTTACCTGTTTTCTCATGACAGGCATAAAAGAGTCCTATGTATCAAGTTGACGATATTTGTTTGTTTGTTTGTTTGTTTGTTTGTTTGTTTGTTTGTTTGTTTGTTTGTGTTTTTGTTTGTTGGGTGTTTGTTTGTTTGTTTGTTTGTTTGTTTGTTTGTTTGTTTGTTTGTTTGTTTGTTTGTTTGTTCGTTTGTTCGTTTGTTCGTTTGTTCGTTTGTTTGTTTGTTCGTTTGTTCATTTGTTCGTTTGTTCGTTTGTTCGTTTGTTCGTTTGTTCGTTTGTTCGTTTGTTCGTTTGTTCGTTTGTTCGTTTGATCGTTTGTTCGCTTCTTCGTTTGTTCGCTTGTTCGTTTGATTGTGTTTGGGCTATACCATAGTATGGAAACAATAGTATGTGTTTCCTCACCATTACAGGGTGAAATGCACAAACTTGAAGACACTTCAACGGAAAATTTAGAACAAACCTATGTATTTAAAGGTTTATAATTTATGCAAGGTTTGAAATCAATTTGGTGAACAATTATCGAATGTGTTTGTTAGGGAAAGCTCGTAATGTCATTTTGTCTCATGTCACCTTACATTTTTGTCCAACAGGTATATTCTGTAAGGCATAGGCTACTCAGTTTGTTAATTTTCAATTTTTTCCCAAAACACATTTTGCACTATCAATCGGTAGATAAAACATTCTATCATTCCGGGCATACACACAAGCACAATACTGAGCATGAATTGGTAAATTTACTTGAAGTAGACCTATTATTGTTCCCTTATCAGCCGACTACATTAGCATATTGCCACCATATGCTGTAGTATTGTCAGGACATTAATTTTTGTACATGGTTGGGTGTGCCAAGTTTGTGAAGATTTGCTCGAACGCAGACAGGCCGTGTACCCTACCGCTAACTGTGTTAAACCTCACCACCGGGCCTATAGGTCTGACCCCCAAACAAAGCCTACTCACTTCATAAAACCATCATAAAACAGACCAACCTCGAAAAAAAAAATAACACTGATGCAGACTCTGGAGTTGACCCCGGGGTCGGTACAAGGTTCAAGCTGTAATCGTATGCCTAAACCCCCGGGGAATCAAGCCTCGCAAATGCTCAGAATATGCTCCAGATAATCTTGTAATTTATTACTGCCGTTTCAAGCTGCCGTACCCTAAAAAGGCGCCTGTGTATATTCTTGCCAACAATGGTTGGTGGGGCATTGTTTGCGCAGTTAATTTCGCATTTATCTCGAACTAAAGATAAAGCAACACCCACCTATAGTACATTAATGTTACTTCTGAGTAACCTAATATTTGAACCGAGTTTGAACCGAATGTGAAACTGGTAGATATGTGGGGTTTTTGTAATGTATGGCCCGCCTTTAATCCACATGAAATAAGTTGTGAGATTTTAATTTAATCGGGACTTATTTATTTCCTCAGTTTATAAGTAGTCGTGTCATGCTTTTGTCGGGGTCGTTTTTGAAGTGGGTCAATTTATTTTCTAATAAGGAAACGACAGCTATAGTATACGGATGACAAGGTTGTGGGCGATAGATCGTATTACTTAGACTGCTTGATATGGTTTTATACTCCAAAAACTACTTGCGTTTTAGAATATTTCATTCATTTTGGGATCAGATTGGATTGGTGGTATCTTTGCCAAATCATTCACCTCGATCTTTTTTTACTCTGGTTTAAAGGCACATGAGTCGATTTCACAAATAGTTAGGGCTAGTCCTAACTTAGGACTAGTCCTAGGAGATATAAAAAAACGCATGGCTGGTCCTAAGTTAGGACAAGTAACTTGTCCTAATCGAGATAAGAATAGTCCTAACTCTTTGTGAAATCCACTGCAGGACACCTTTGGTAATAAATCGAAGACCAGTCTTCCCACTTGGTGTATCTCAACATGCATAAAATAACAAACCTGTGAAAATTTGAACTCAGTTGGTCGCCGAAGTGATAGAGGGATTCAACTTCTAACATAGGATTAAGCGTAGGGGTTCCATTAAGAATAACACAGGGTGCACAAGTCGAAAAATCACAACGAAGTGACAACTAAAATAAATACTAAGCAAAAACTAAACAATAATGTCTTGAAAATGTATATTCGGTGTTAAATGGCAAAAAGGTCAAATGATCCACATTGGCTTCTTGCCACAAATTGGTAATAAAATCTCACATTGAAGAGTTTTCAATTTACACCCTAAAAATTAATCCAAGCAATGACCGAAGATTTGATGGTGTTCATTGACAGTTTGACCCTTTGACCCAACGTGACCTCTTGAAGCTGTCCGGTCATGGTTACTGGACACTACTTGACCTGGGAGGGATGAAGCTTCCGTAAGTAATCATTTCGCTTAAAATAGAATTGTAAAAACACCCATTGTCCTGCAAAGGGCATGGTCAAATGCGTTCAGGAACATCCAAAACAATGGTCAGTTTTCTTTCTTGAATCGAAACGGAACTTTCGTTTAATTTTCTCTGTAGATGATTGGACCATAGAGCTAGGACTACGATTGGGCAATCGTACACTGTAAAAACAAAATCGTAAAATGTATGGTGCATTTAATGCACCATACATTTTACGATTTTGTTTTGGTGCCAGGTAAAGTGAGGTAAATTTCACAGTGGAAGTTTTGCAAACTACCCCTTCATTCAAGGCACAAATTTACAAAACTTACACTGTATGATTTACCACTCCCTGCCAGGTAAAGCACCGTAAATTTTACTGATTTTTTTGTTTACATTGTAGTCTTTTTAGACGGTGGTGTGCAGTGTGTCTGCCAGTGTTTTTGGAGATGTTTGGGGGACAATATTTGGTGTATACATAAATGTACATCCTTTGAGGGTGGGGTGGAGTGTGCGAGATCTTTGTAGATGTTTCAGCTAAATGTTATTTTTATCTGAAGTAACTTTTAAACTAAAATGCAGGCAATTTTTCTCCCGTTTCATTTTTACATAATTGGTATTAGCCAGATAAAAATACTTGATCTTAAAAATACTTGAGGCCTACTTGATCCCAAGTAAAATCGCAACAAGAGGATACATCTGGAAACCAATAAAATCTGCATGTCACATTATTTTGGAACTTTTGTTTACAATAACACGTTTCAATGGGAGAATGAGCGAAATCATATCTGTTGTGACCTTAAATCAAGTTGAACTCGGTAAATCACACTACGATAATTAACCTACGAGTTGGGATGTCTATCGTAGTACCTTTTGTTTCCTCCTTTTCCAAAACCTGGCGCCATCAGTTCTGGCTTAGTTGTCCTGGACACAAAACAACCTTGAGGGTCACAACTGAATGTACAACTTGCTTTGTTGTTATAACAAAGTCTAACAACGTTACAAACAAACAAACAAATGCAATCAGAACAAACCGGCCGATGACAAATCGGGACACAGAGCTACAATATATTATGATATACTGGTTACTCTATTACTTTAATGAATAAATCAGTCATGACCTGGCAGCATAAACAGATGTACAATAACATGTATAACGGGAAAAAAACTAATGGGAATTTCCGTGTAGGGAGTTGACTCTATAATAATATTGCTATCAGAAACAAAACGTGGTTCGGTTGCCAAACCCCACTTCCAATTAAAGAAAGGGTGTCTATACTTCCCTTATATCGAAATCAAAATAAGCATATAACTCTATTTGAACGCTTGTCACGATTGTTCCAAACATCACCGGTTGTAGTTTTCACGATGTTACAATATTTATTGAATATTCCTCAGTGCAATATCCATCTGGGATTAAACAATGAGTTGAACTCCTCTATGGCACTGAACTGTTGAGAATTAAGACAACGAAAACTTTCTCCAGAAGACGATCAGAGCATACTGATCGAAACGTCGAGTTGAAACCATTAAGAACCTTATTTAGAGATAATCATTACATGGTGTTATATAGACTTGATGACAAGTCGCTAGGCGCTGCTTATTTGTTACAAACACACATTCTGCCGTTCATGCAAGTCACAGTGCGGGTCATTCATGCAACGGTCATACTGACTCACACACATACTGGGATCGAGGATGGGTGTAACGTCCCCGTAGCTACACCGCGCTTAACATATACCGACTTGATTTCAAGACTACACCGTAAACCTTTCTTTACCTTCGGTTTTATTTTATTAGATGTGAGTGGAAAACCCCAAAATAGGGATCCCAAGCAATCAGTTAGGGACTGGAAACCCGATCCACATACAAGGCTCCAATCTGAGGTGGGAATTCAAACAAGGGTCAAAGAGGTGAATGAATGGGCAAGACACCGCCAACCAAATGAATGAAATGTCGGATTTCACTCTCGAAGGTTCATTGTTTTCCGCACATCTCAATTCAACTTATACTTCACTGTATCTCAAGGTTCTCGCATCAGCATGAGGAAGTCACCTTTAACTATTGCCTTTAACTCTTTTCCTTTTGAAATCTTGCCTTTTTGCTAAATACCTTATTTTATTGTTCATAATACAAAATGTGATTTCGGACAAGAACGGGGCTAGGCTGTGCAACAAAAGCACAATGTAAAACGAAAACGTGTTCCTTTAAAACTGCCGTCTAAGAATAAACTATACACGAATAGCCTACCTGTCATGTTATTCCAGTGCTCATATTTCTACATAAGCATGCTCTCAAACTTTATTCTGAAACAAATATATCTAGTGAAACCATGCAGGTAGTGAAATATCTATTCGGATTGAGACCGTCTGTACCTGAAGAGATGTAACACTAAGAAATCACTTTGTCAAACAACATGAATTTTGCATTACCTTCGCCGAGGTTGTTTTCCCGTACATGAATTTTACATTTTTACATTAAAGGCAGTGGACACTATTTTATTACTCAAAATAATTATTAGCATAAAAACTTACTTGGTAACGAGTAATGGGGAGAGGTTGATAGTTTAAAACATTGTGAGGAACGGCTCCCTATGAAGTGACGTATTTTTCGTGAAAGAAGTAATTTTCCACGAATAAGATTTCGAGACCTCAGATTTAGAATTTGAGGTCTCAAAATCAAGCATCAGAAAGCACACAACTTCGTGTGACAGGGGTGTTTTTTCTTTCATTATTATCTCGCAACTTCGACGAACGATTGAGCTCAAATTTTCACAGGTTTGTTATTTTGTGCATATGTTGAGATACACCAAGTGAGAAGACTGGTCTTTGACAGTTACCAATAGTGTCTAGTGTCTTTAAATTTGGTTTAAATGCCTATATTTCTTGTAGAAAATAGATCGATGAAATGTGGTGTTGCAACCAATTGTCATTATTTCATTGCATTCCTTTGATACTAACTCCCTCACAGACCGAGCTGGATTGATTTATGTCGATCTTCAAGTTCACACCATACTCATGATGGCACTCAGGGCTGGAATGTTAAGCGCATCATGACGTCATTGATATGTCATGGGATCAGCTGGTTTATATAAGAAGTCCCTTCTTCTTCATGTGGATTAGGGTTATTTAGGAAATATGGCGCCTCATGAGAAGAAATGGAAATAGCATCCTATTATGTTAAAAACCAGCTTATTAGGCTGTCATTAACCGTTCCATTGAGTGTTCTGAATACATGATTTCTCGAATTGATCTTGCTGTACTAAACAAAAAGCCCCTTTCACACGAGAGCAATTTAGCAAGGGTCCCTTGCTAAATTGTAGCGTGGTTGTAAAATTTTACGCAATGTACCTCGTTTGAAAGGACAACAATTTTCTCTCTATAATGTCCAAGTTCTCATGCAAAATCTTGTCAAACATTTCTACAGTTTACAATCATGCCAAAATTAAGCAAGGGACACCAGTTAAATCTGCCGTGTGACTAGCACTATAGTAGCATGACAAAGCCGCATAACCATTTACATCCAATGGGCATATAATTTATGTGATCAAGCGGACGCAAACAGGACGCTTTTAAATTTTGTTCGACTCGTCTTTTTCTATCTCCAGCCATTTCTCTTCTACTATTTTAAAGCCATTATACACTTTCGGTACAGAAAAAAATAATTCACAGGGTTTACAGAAGGTAATGGTGGAAGACTTCTGTTGAAGTATTAGTCCATGAAATGCTTTACTTTTTGAGAAAACAGTAAAGCAATATCAATTCTCGATAGCGAGAATTACGGATTTATTTGAAACACATGTCATGACACGGCGAAACGTGTTCACTGTAAGAAATGTCTGTAAATACAAGGGTGGGTTTTCCCGTTATTTTCTCCCGACTCCGATGACCGATTGAGCCTAAATTTTCACAGGTTTGTTATTTTATATATAAGTTGTGATACACGAAGTGTGGGACTTAAACAACACTGTTTACCGAAAGTATATAATGGCTTTAAGCGAAGTTAGATTCTAAAGTAAATAGGTTAACTTGAAAATTGCCGTCTTCCCAGACTGAAGTGTAACATGATGTGCCACAAAACATATCTAAAAATATGTTATCTTTCAAGTTACAAAAACATTTTCCAGTTAAAAAAGCCATTTGACACTTTCGGTAAACAGTATTGTCCAAGGCCCCACACTTCGTGTATCACAACTTATATATAAAATAACAAACCTGTGAAGATTTAGGATCAATCGGTCATCGGAGTCGAGAGAAAATAACGGGGAAAACCCACCCTTGTTTCCGCACGTTTCGCCGTGTCATGACATGTGTTTAAAATAAATCCGTAATTCTCGACAACGAGAATTGATAATTGTTTTAATGTTTTCTCGAAAAGTAAAGCATTTCATGGAATAACATTTCAAGAGTAGTCTTTCACCATTACCTTCTGTAAACCCTGTAAGTTATTTGTAAATCTATGAACTTTTTTTTGGTTCAGTGCCGAAAGTGTATAATGGCTTTAACTGAAGTTGTACTCGATAATGTTGCAAGCACTATATAAAGTATGCCTATATATTTTGCAAAATAGTTCTAAAAATTATATTACCAACCGTCGTTTGACAAAGTAGGCCGATGGCCGATTGAGCTCAAATTTTCACAGGTTTGTTATTTCATGCATATGATGAGATACAGCAAGTGAGAAGACTGGTCTTTAACAATTACAAATATTGTCCACTGTCTTTAAGTGTGGATTCGTTGCAATACTCGCCTCCGGCTCGTACATTCTATCCACGAATCTACACTTTCTCGTCCATTCTCATTTGAAAGTGCGATAAAGAAGTCTCAAATGTATTATTCAACGAATTGAACCCCTTATTGATTATGAATGTGAAGGTTGTTGTCAAGCTTTGCAAAGACAACACAATCGGGAAATAATGTTGATGAAAAACATTAACAGGCTTTGTGTAAAAGAGAACTTCACATTGATCGCATTTAATCGATAACAATATGACAATACCCTCAAATGAACAATTATTGATCTCAGTTAATATTTGACAATAATACAAATACTGGTGGCAGTATATGTGTACTTGAACCCCAGCTAAGTATACATGTCACGATCGGTGTGACGGATTGTAGGTTGACATAACCCCATTCGTAGGGGAAAAAACACATAATGATATTATATATATCCGCAGTCATCAAGAAATAACATGAATAAATGTAAGGGAAACAACATCATTACATAAAATATATTGGTAAAATATAAATGTGAGGGAAATAACATCATTACATAAAATAAATTGGTACGAACCTTTGACATTTTATGTGATTGGGAAGATTAGTAAATGTGTTAAAAATCACAGTTGTTTTACGTGTTTATAAATAAACAACAAAAGAAATTGTATTAAGAACACCTGATGTGGACTTTTTTTTTTTAGATCTTTTGTTGTTTTGGTGGTACAAACTTCGACTATACGTCGCGAATTTTACACCGTTAAAGACACTGGACACTATTGGTGTATCTCAACATATGCATTAAAATAATAACAAACCTGTGAAGATATTTGAGCACAATTAATGGTCGTCGAAGTTGTGAGTATGAAAAATCACCCTTGTCACACGAAGTTGTGTGCGTTTAGATGCTTGATTTCGAGACCTCAAATTCTAAATCTGAGTTCTCGAAATTAAATTCGTGGAAAATTACTTCTTTCTCGAAAACTATACGTTACTTCAGAGGGAGCCGTTTCTCACAATGTTTTGTACTATCAACCTCTCCCCGTTACTCTTTACCAAGTAAGGTTTTATGCTAATAGTTATTTTGAGTAATTACCAATAGTGTCCACTGCCTTTAAAACACGTGGACAATGTTGGTAAGATTGAAAATAGAAACTTCAAAAATGATCATGGTGGAAATTTAGAAAAGATCGTCACAGGCCTAGTTTTATTGTTCACCTTTAATAATGCGGTTGCGCGTTCGTGAGCACAGTGTCACGTTTGGCAGCATCAATGCACATGCTCATGTGTGGTGGTCGCTTACCAGGGCTCCCCCGACCGCCGACGTCTCTGCTTCAGCTGGCGACGCCGCAAGGCGGCTAAGGCCACTTACGGGCCAAGGATCTTCGTGTTCATTCAGTCATCGATTACACAGTCTTCATCTACATGTAGGCCAGATATTATTTCCAGGCGATCAGATCATGTTTTTTTTTACATTTTAAAGACAGTGGACACTATTGGTAATTGTCAAAGACTAGCCTTCATAGTTGGTGTATCTCAACATATGTATAAAATAACTAACCTGTGAAAATTTGAGCTCAATCGGTCATCGAAGTTGCGAGATAACAATGAAAGAAAAAAACACCCTTGTTACACGATATTGTGTGGGTTTAGATGGTTGATTTCGAGACATCAAGTTCTAAATCTGAGGTCTCGAAATCAAATTGATGGAAAATTACTTCTTTCTCAAAAATTATGGCACTTCAGAGGGAGCCGTTTCTCACAATGTTTTATACCACCAACCTCTCCCCATTACTTGTCACCAAGATAGGTTTTATGGCACTAATTATTTTGAGTAATTACCAATAGTGTCCACTGCCTTTAAGAAGTGCCTTTAAAATAAATACCTATAACATTAGGGGGATAAGTAACAGAGACTTATTGATTAAAACAAGGATTAATTCATTTTGGGTAGCTGTCAATTTTGGATTTGGGTACTTTTCGTTACACAAAATCTCATGTCCACAGATGTAGAAAGCTTCCCTTATAGTGTTAAAATGTTACTTGCTGAGGTGCTGTAGTTTTATTTTAGAAATGAGTAATATTGAAGTCTTATATAGCGCACGTATCTACCAAACAAGGTAAAACAAGTAAAACAAGTCTCGTAATATTTTAAGGGAAGCTTTCTACTATCATTATCTTCAAACTGTTTAAGTTTAATGTAAATCTGTGGACATTTTGTTTTGTGTGACATGAAGTACCCGGACCCTTTAAATTGCAGCCATGTGAATAGCACTCTAGAGTCTAATATTTCCTTCAGTAGTGATTGTCGTTGAGCGGACGGATTGGTTTGAACTGCAACTTATGACGTCTTGCACTCTCTAAATGTAAAAGAGTGAATAACATCACTCGAGTTGTCTCTCTTATGGCTCCTTAAAAAGTGTGGTGGTTATTTCACTCTTTTAGAGTGGGGTTTCACTTCAGGACAGAGTGTAAAATCACTCAAAAAGATGCAAACTTCAATCTAAAAGAGTGGAAAACCACTCGAAAAAGAGTTGTCCCTCATAATCATATGGCTTTTCAAAGAGTGCCTTTTCACTCTTTTGCATTTAAAGACCCTGGACACTATTGGTAATTGTCAAAGACCAGTCTTTCTCACTTGGTGTATCTCAACATAAGCATAAAATAACAAACCTGTGAAAATTTGAGCTCGATCGGTCGTCGAAGTTGCGAGGTCAAATGAAAGAAAAAACACCCTTGTCACACGAATTTGTGTGCTTTCAGATGCAAGTTGATTTTAAGACCTCATCTAATTTTGAGGTCTCGCAATCAAATTCGTGGAAAATTACTTCTTTCTCGAAAACTACCTTACTTCAGTGGGAGCCGTTTCTCACGATGTTTTATACTATCAACCTCTCCCCATTACTCGTTACCAAGTAAGGTTTTATGCTCATAATTTTTTGAGTAATTACCAATAGTGTCCACTGCCTTTAAAGAGCATGTTATATTTAAGATCAAACCAGCAATAACATATCAACACAATCTGAAAAGCATCGTCTCTTTTGGCATCTGACTTTTATACTTAAAAATCCAACTTTTATTACAATCTGACAAATTAACAAATGTTAACAAAATTTATTTGATAGATCGCTAAGCACTCCTATGGTTGCAACAGCCGTTTAGAGCAATCCACAACTCTTCCCAAACACTTACAGGTCAGAAATTGCTGGAAATTTTATCATGAAAGCTGAGCATATGAGCCCCTCAATCTGATTTAGAAGTGTTGGTATTTACAAGATTGTTTCAATCTTTATCTTTAACTGTAATTTGTCTTAAATTAAATCACACACGATTGAGTTATCATTTGGAGTTTAAACAACACATAGACTAGGTTTTTATTTATTTAATGGAAAAAACATAGTTAATGAAATAATTTAAAACTTATTTCTACATCATTTCATGACGAGCAAAATGGAAAAAACACACATTTTAAATAAACAACGAAGTTTCACTAATAAAGAAAACCCATTTGGTTTAACGTTGCATTAACGTGGTGGCAAGCCTTTCTTTTCTAAAATATAACGATCACGTGACATCATGCTGGAAAATGTACTTTACAATTGTTAAATGTGTTTGTTTTTTAATATAAAGTTTTGCATATCTAAGTATTCTACAAACAAAATGCGTGGCTAAATCTGCTTGTTTCCATGAAGCCATAGCATTTAAATAAATAACATAAAGGCCAATGATAGTTTTGCACTTACGTTCACAAAGAAGAAATGCTATGTCTACAGCGCTTTCTGAGACTGATCGATTGATCGAAACATCAATTGATCAATAAATAATAATCTAATTCGCATTATTTTGGTACATCTTTAAACATTGTCACTGGTTTTGAACGGAATGCCATTTTCTAAAAAAAGTGTAATGGAAAGCATTTTAATATACAATGGAAGTTTTGTTTAGTTGTTTAAAGTGACAATGGTAACAGTTTAAATATCTTTTACTATTTAAAAGGACTCGTGGAAAGAAAAAGCTCTCTTAGCAATATGTCAAGTCTGTCCAAACTGAACAACCCCGTTATACGCACTTGAGGCTCCTGGCAAAAGGTTTAACTCTACGAAAGGAGAAAGGTCTGTGTCTTTTTCTCGGTCAGCTCAATATTCCTACCGACCAGTCAAAGACATAATGTGACAATGAGACCTTGTCCGATGGCTCGACAGCGGCTATGGCCGGGACGCTGGACTATTTTTCAACGTTAAAGTCAACGGCTAATAGCGAGGTTTAGCTGCACATTTATACGCGAGCAAAAACATGAACGTGAACGTCAAAACATTGTGTTGTTTGTAGGTAAAGTCACCACTTACGGCTTATTTCATGCTAACGTATGACGTCTGCATGTACGTACCTGACAAAAAATTGTAACTTCACGTCAAAAACATGAGATTTTAACGACACAACTTTCTGATGTTCACACTCAATATATATTATCACGTATTTGCTCGCGCAACGTGCAGCTAAACCTCCAAATAGCCGTACCGAAGACGTTGGACGTGGCTCATTCACTTTAATATCAACTTTGGACCCGACACCTGGCAATCCTTAGATGCGTGTCAAAGTTCGAGTAGGTCAGAAATCTTTGATATGGCAGACTATTTTAAGTACAGAGTATGACCTTTCCGAACCTTGCCACAAACCTTGTCAGAATAGCTATCCATTATTTGATAAACCTCGGTCCACGAGATAAAGTCTAACATAAACGTGACACCTTGTTGGCGAATTCCCTTGTCGACAATGCGACTGTCTGGCACACCGACACTCTAGCTAAAGATAGAGCGTGCGTGACGTGACCTCCTTTACTGCTTGTGAGTCAAGTCGTCCTGCATTCTAAATGGATTTCACAAAGGTAGTCCTAACTTAGGACTAGTCCTAGGCAATGCTTAGAGATAGGACCAATCCTAAGTTAGGATGAGTTACTGGTCCTAACTTAGGACAAGTCCTACCTCTTAGCATTGCTTAGGACTACTCCTAAGTTAGGACTACCTTTGTGAAATCCACCCGTGGACAACAATCTCTAATGAAAAGTCAACCATAACAGAACTTGAGTTTATACCCAGTCTTTAAATGTGGCCATTTTGACTTTAAGGGCACTGGGGTCGATTTCACAAAGAGTTAGGACTAGTCCTAAGATATAAAAAATGTGTAGCTAGTCCTAACTCGAGATAAGACTAGTCCTAACTCCCGGACACCTTTGGTAATTGTCAAAGACCGTCTTCTCACTTGGTGTATCTCAACATATGCATAAAATAACAAACCTGTGAGAAATTCGGACTCAATTTGTAGTCGAAGTTGCGAGAGAATAATGGAAGAAAAAACAACCTTGTCGCACAAGTTGTGTGCTTTCAGATGCCTTGAATTCGAGACCTCGACTGATATTAATTCAAATATTTTAGTGAGAAATTACTTCTTTCTCAAAAACTACGTTACTTCAGAGGGAGCCGTTTCTCATAATGTTTTAAACCATCAACAGCTCTCCATTGCTCGTTACCAAGTAAGTTTTTTATGCCAACAATTATTTTGAGTAATTACCAATCGTGTCAAGTGCCTTTAAAACAATTTGTCTTTAAATGGAGACAATGTGCAGAGACATACAGGAGAGTTACTAGAAGTTGATTGACAAATCTAAAAATGTCTGCAAATCTAAAAAGCAGATAGCTGCCTGCAAACAGTGAAGTTACCCAGCAGCATTCCATGTTTCTTAGTCAAACTTGGGCCGGAAAAATTATTCCGGATTTTGCAGCGACCCCAATTAAATGTTTAATATGCCATTGATACGGTGCCAGTGAGAAAGGTCAAGACACCAGTACCATGGCGACGCTTATACTGTTTCATTCCCTGCTTGTTGTAAAGGAATAGTCAAGTATATACCTGTGGCACAAACATATCTTGAGCCCAATTTCATAAAGCCTGTAAGCATTAAAAACGTGCTAAGCACAAGTTTTGCTTAACAGAAACAGGTTACCAGCTAAAATTACGTTAAGTTTACATTATTGTGACTGATGCCCCACTCAATTTTTGCATAGCAAAGACATTTTTAAGCAGTATTTTCTGCTGAACAGCTTTATGAAAATGGGCCCTGGTCAAAACGTATACCAAGCTGTTATCAATATTAATTATAACTGAATGATAGAACAATAATTGTAAGATCTATACGTACTTTGAAAGTTGCTGTTGATTTGTAAAGAATACACAAGAAACTGCTTGTCCCAACGGGTTTTCAGGTTAACACTGAGAGAGAACCTAAGTTCATTGAAAACAACACAGTTAAAATAGATTTGGTAAAACCGCTCGAACCCCGGCGCACCATGGGAATGTGGCGTCACAAGAGGTTCCAAACCAGCAAATTTACGTTAAATTTACTTTAAAAACAATTAGTAAATTTACTCCCCAGTGCTTCTTTTGTTATTTCAAAAAAATAATTTCAGTATATTTCTTTCCATCGTACATATTTATTGTTCGACACACTTTGGTATTGTACGCTTATCTTAGATAATAATATGCTCTTTGTCATCAATCTCGTAACATCTCAGCAAGGACACCCTCAACGTTCATATCTCGCGTCAGGTGTTTGAAGAAGAGGTTCTCGAATACCTTGGTGCTGAACCCACGGACACCAGGGAGTAAGAGCAGTAGATGGGATAGACGTAGTGGATCACGCGGATAGCAGGTGTTCTCGTATTCCATCAAGGCTGTGTGTATCCTTTCATTGGCTGCTTCAACAGACGTAGAGCTCGTCAGACCGCGAAGATCTTAAGACACAAACCAATTGTCTTAGAATTAGATCAATACTAAACCAGTACAGTTGTGGAACCAGGGTTGGATTTCACAAAGAGTTAAGACTAGTCTTATCTCGAGTTAGGACGAGTTACTCATCCTAACTTAGGACTAGCCTTTAGTTATTGATATCTCCTAGGACTAGGACATTAGGGCTAGTCCTAACTCTTTGTGAAATCGACCCCAGCTGTGTGGAACTATACCTAGGTTATTAACATCATCCAGGGAATTAGGATGTAGGGGTACCTAAATAATAATGCTTATAAGAAGGGTTGTTTAATGGTTAGTTGAAACGCAAGTTGTTACTTATAAAGAAACAAAAGGCGTCAGGGGGTCATTTTGGCAATTTGGTGTCAGTGGTGGGATTACTCTTATAGTTCCAATAAGTCAACATTCGGGTTCAAATATGCAGAGTCCCTATTATTCCAGGACTGGAATGTCATTGTTGAACATGTTGGAAGGGGCAAGAACATTTCCATCAAAGGAGACTTTAATTGGTCAATGGGAAACTGTTGAAGGGCACCAAGGCCAACGCCTGCGTGTAGTTCCAGGCCTGTTATTCTGAGGGTGAAGTCATGTGAACAATGTTCCTGCACTTACCTGCATTGAATAATAGCAGCACCCGAAGTAATGCATACTCCTTGCCATCTGGTCGAATCTCCCGGAACTTATGCAAGATAAACCTGAGTTGCTCTACGCTCCTTAGAGTTGGAATCCCTTCAATCCAGCTCCAGTGTATACAACACTGACCGTGTCGAATAGGAATTGTTCCAGGACCAGAAAGCTTCTGAGCCAATTCATCTAGGCCACTCTGGGGTATGAGGAATTCAAAGTTAAAATGGCTCTGTGCCATGTAAAGGATAACTAACTCCTTCCAAGCAGCAGATAATAGTAGGGTGCGGTCAGCGGGAGGTAGGGAGGACAGCCCAGGTACAGTTTTGACAAGAGTGACTGATTTATTCAGCCAGTCTAAAAGTTCCAAGTCCGTCTGATCGCAACGTGACATATCAAGCAAGACGGGGGTTCGACACGGACATGTAGCAGCAATGGATTGGTCGATGATCGACCGTGAACACACCGTATCTCGCGTTGTCTCTGCAGCGGTTGGTCGTTCCACTGATGAGGGTCCAGTTGGTGAATCCTGCAAGAGTCGTGACAAACCACTCGACACTCCAGTGGTCATGGGGAGACGCTCTGTGTCCTCATGCCTATCTACCATTGATGCATCTGGATCCTGCATGATTTAATCTGTGAATATCAATAAATAAAATAGTCAATAATGTTGGTTTTTCTATGGTGGCCCTGAAGGGACATCGCATGTCGAAATTAGCGCATATATACGTACGCAATGTCGTGAATTATTTGTAATTTTTTATGTACGAAGACGTATACGCGATGTCGTGAACTTACGTCTGCGCACATTTTATTTGCGATATTGCACGTCAGAATTTGAATAATTTAACTACATCGCACACGTCACGCACATTAACATACCTGTCTCAACTCATGATGAGAACATTTTCCTGCTACTCTCTTTTTTGAGCCTGATCCGGGAGCAGCATAATATACCATCATAAAATAAACCTTACAAGGGGAAATGGATGGTTGTCCGTAACAATCTTGCCTCATCTAACCAAAATTGTCACAACCAACCAGCTTTAACAACGAATAATGGATACTACAATGCATAACATGCAAGCTTCATTCACCAAATTATTAGGCAGCAAGCTATGTAATGGTTGGTCTGTATATAAAAAAGGCGTATATAAAAAAGGCACAACAAGGTTAAACATATAAATAGAAAAACAAGCCGTTTCTATTCTGTGTGTCCTAGATACAGCCCTTGCTGAACCTAGAGGCCGTTCAATGGATCCATTCACGGTCATTCGTTTTCACATTGGTTGGCTAATCTGCAGGTGACATTGCTGCATGAAATGAGTTCTAGTTTCGGCTCTTTGTAGTTGATTACCATCCATGGTTCAAAGGCACTGGACACTATTGGTAATTACTCAAAATACTTTTCAGAATAAAAACTTAGTTGTTAACGAGCAATGGAGAGCTGTTGATAGAATAAAACATTGTGACAAACGGTTCCCTCTGAAGTAACGTAGTTTTTGAGAAAGAAGTAATTTTTCACTAAAATATTTGAATTGAATTCGAGATCTCAGCTGTGGAATCGAATTCAGGGCATCTGAAAGCACACAACCATTCCCACAAGGGTGTTTTTCTTAAAGTAATCTCTTTCACTTCGACGACCAATTCCAACATGTTGAGATACACCAAGGGAGAAGACTGGTCTTTGACAATTATCAAAGGTGTCTATGCTTTTAAAGATGCTAGGTCGATTTGGGGCCAATTGGCGCCCTGAAGAAACCTATTGTATGTTTTCGTTTGGAAAAAATGCGTTCGAAGATAAATACAAAATGATTTCGGCGGAGGTCTAATGCCATGCAATTTTTTTTTAAGGGAGGATATACCTTTTGTAAGTTATGGTTTTTCTATCAACAATATGTCCATTTGATTACGTAAATAATTTTTAGGTCTCTTTCCAATGGTATTGTGCTTGTTGATTTTTGGGTAATTTGGATTGTTTATAATTCTTGCTGATTACCATTTGTGTGTTAAACCTTTAAGCTACTTTAAAAAAAAATGTTATGTTTTGTACCAGTACAATTCAACTTATTGGTTGCTATACTGTGCATTCGTTTTGATGTTTTTTTTGTGTTTTTTTTAATTAAACAAACCAATAAATATAATATGTATTTACTCCAAAAATAAATGGCCACTTGTAAGAGCTGTTGAATGTGCATACCATTTTAAGAAACGATTCTCTTGAATGTGAATTAAAGGCAGTGGACACTATTGGTAATGACTCAAAATAATTATTAGCATAAAACCGAACTTGGTAATGAGTTGTTGATAGTATAAAACATTGTTAGAAACAACTCCCTCTGAAGTAACGTAGTTTTCGAGAAAGAGGTAATTTTCCACGAATTTGGATTTTGAGACCTCAGATTAAGAACTTGAGGTCTCGAAATCAAGCATCTGAAAGCACACAACTTCGTGTGACATGTTCTTTTCTCTTTCATTATTATCTCGCAACTTCAATGACCAATTGAGCTCAAATTTTCACAGGTTTGTTATTTAATGCATAAGTTGAGATACAGTAAGTGAGAAGACTGGTCTTTGACAAAGGAAATGTTATGTTTTCTGTCGGTCGATAATTATCTCTTTCTGTGGATTTTACACCAGTTTTTTTTACGAGGGTAAGAGGTAGTACATTCTACAATAAAAACTAGCTATACAGTAAACGATTATTTAAAGGGTTTGGGTATTTATTTTTGTAGGACAAAACATAATGTCCACAGATTTACATTTAAAACTAACATGATCATTTGATGATAATGATTAGAAAGCTACTTGCTGTTTCGCTTGTTTTGTATAATATGTGAAATGACAATGTCATAATGTTGTCATATCGACAGACCAAGATGGATCGTGTGATCGTCTCAACACTCCACCTCTCAGAGGGTCTGTGAAAACTGGTTTACAAATTGTTCATACAACTTTATAGGCTTATATGAGCGCAATAAAGCAGAGGGGTATTGATTAAAATGTTTACAGACCATAGCAATAATCATATGCAAATTCAGTTGCTTTCGTAGATCTCACGCTCAAGTCAATGTTAATTGTTATGTAAATGTTTTTGAAAAATCATTTTGCTTAATTTTTCATTTAGTCACTTACATGCATCCAAATCACGTCATGTGTTTTTCACTTTCCAATGCCTTGCTCAGGATATAAACGAACATTCATGTGGACTAACTCTGCATTCCATGTGTTAATTACATCATTGCCTGACGTCCATGTTGGTTTCTTTTTACTGAAACAACTTCAATTTTCTTAGACGATAAGTCGATAACCCTTTTGTCATACTCAGCTGAAATATTCCTCCCAATACGAAGTTTAAGTCTGTGATCAACCACCGAGTATGTCATGTGTCTGCTACTAGTACATTCACTGTGTCAGACCGATATCTGGAGCTATGTGTGTACGTGTTCATGGCGTAACATTACTCATTATCTAACTGGCCTTGGGTGACTGGTAGGCTGCTGAAGATGGTCAACCATACTATTTACTAATGTAACATCTTTCCATGGTACCCGCTGAAAAGCTCTATACACCTGTACAGGTATGTGTCCGTATGTATTTCCGGTCGGTACAGCATGGTGACAGATAAAAAGGATGTTTCTCTTCGATATAAAGAAATGTTTACATAAATGCTACTGGATTGGGAAACGTGCAAAATACATCCTAAAATGGATTAATGTGAAAAAAAGTATCACCGCCAACATAACTCTCATGTGAACGACATTTTTCTTTTCCAAATAAAATTAATACAATGGCATTTTTTTTATTGCGACACAAGTAAACAATAAGATTTGACACGCATTTTTGGGCAAATAACAATCGATATTATTCTTCTATAACTTGAAGATTGATTCTTGAATGGTGTATAGCTAGCTCAATGGGTATTGACGTCTTGTTTTCGTTAGACTACCAGGGTTATTGTAAGACGATTATGCAATACTGTCTAGACGGGTTAGCGCATGATGGGCACAATGCGATACACACATACTGAATGAAGTATCTCGGCAAAAAGGACAAAAGAGACTTCACATTATCTTGCAACGAACACAAAGAAGGTTAGGACTTCTTTCTTTTTTCAGAATAGCCTGTCCCATAAAAGTGCTCTTCACTTTCCAATGATTGCGCCTAAACCATTACCGATATTTGAAACATTGTGAGTGTGTACCCGGGTTTCTTACGTTCACTGTTTGTCTCTGGCCTCTACATAACAGAAGTTAAGTTGTTTGACATTTCCTGGTGAACAAAAACCCAATCAAATCTGTCTTCGTGGCTACACTGTCTTCCCTAATTCACAAAATTTCGCTGCTGGCTACACGTATTGCGCTCGTCCTTTCCAAACATACAAGTAGGGTGCGTGGTAGGGTGGAAGCCGGGCTGTGAGTAGGGACAGGGTACAGAGATGATCATTGGATAGACATCGCAAGGTCTTCGACAAGTCAAGTTGCCTGCCTTCCACAGCCTTGAATGGGTCATGATGAGGCGTTGAATTACAAGTCGCACGAGAGACTCCCGCAGTGCTCCAATAATAGTTTGCTAAACACAACTGTGTGAATTTCATGTTTCCGGATGAACCAGCGATGAGTGTGAAAGCAAAATGGTTCCAGGATCAAAGGAAATGTCTTTGTTATCACTCAAACCACCCTCAACGATGGATCCAACGTCTATATTTTAAAGACACTGGACACTATTGGTAATTGTCAAAGAATTTTCTTCACAGTTGGTGTATCTCAACATATGCATAAAATAACAAACATGTGAAAATTTGAGCTCAATCGGTCGTCGAATTTGCGAGATAATAATGAAAGAAAAAAACACCCTTGTGACACGAAGTTGTGTGCTTTCGGATGTTATAGAAGAGTTTGCGGTAACACCATGTAATAACAATCTCTAAATGAGTTGGGGTGGTCCTGAAAAGTTAATCCAACGGTTCTTTTCAGAACCACCCCAACTCATTTAGAGATTGTTATTACATGGTGTTACCGCAAACTCTTCTATATCTTATTTCCACCATGCAAAGTTTCAAATCCTACTTGCTTTCGGATGCTTGATTTCGAGACCTCAAATTCTAAACTTGAGGTCTCGAAATCAAATTCTTGGAAAATTACTTCTTTCTCGAAAACTACGTCACTTCAAAGGGAGCCGTTCCTCACAATGTTTTATACTATCAACCTCTCCCCATTACTCGTTACCAAGTAAGGTTTTATGCAATAATTATTTTGAGTGATTACCAATAGTGTCCACTGCATTTAAACCAAGCAGCTTTATAATGGAAATTAATACTCTCCACAATGACATGCGACGTTTCTTTACTAAACAAAGTATAACTCATTAAAACAATGTTTTGTTCACAAGTTTCAATCTAAAAGGTTACACAATTATGCAAGTTCAATTTCAGCAGAAGTTGATCGTCTGCAACAACGAGACGAAAAATAGTTGTTAAAGATCCCCCCAATGCTATAAATGCGATAGAAACATGCCCGATGTGAGCAGGAACGAAAAATCCGGACGGCGTTTTCACTCAAGCGCTGAATTTAATGAAACCTTTACAGATATTGCATATTATTCTGTATGTTGTGTGTGTGTTTGTTGAAGCTACGACAACTATAATATTTTCCTTCGGCTTCGCTTTGGGAAAATTAGACCACACCGTTGATCAAAATCGAGTCATGAAGCAGGAAGATGTGCAAGAAGAAAGTTGGGCCGATTAAACAAACCATGTGACTGGTTTGATTCTCTTATTTCCTACAACGTGTCTGCCACAGCGACTCTGAAGACACTTTTGTTCTAGGTGCCTTTTTTTTCTTTTAATTGTCATTCTGCTGCAACATTCCGCTTAGTAAATTTGAGTTGCTCGGCACGATATTTGCAAAAGTGTGTTGTATACGGCTTCTCTTAACGAATTTTGACAAATGCTTCTGCTTTAAACCAAACAAAATAATTTCGCATAAATATTAATATGCCGCCGGAAATGCACAGAATATGTAGGCCTAGCTTATTACAACAATATTATTGATAGTACATAGCTGGTGGTTGTGGGATCCAGACAAGTTGTTAAACATTGTTATTTTTACTTTTATTTAATGCCACTTATCATAGAAATCAGCATCCCGAATCTATATAAATAGCTGCTAAAATTGAAATGTAATTTTCCAGGTCAAATCGGTCAAAAAACGCCTGAAGAAAGTCTAAATTTCCCCTATCCAAATGTTGAGTTACAGACCCTAAAACACGGTCCCCTGTCACACAAAGCGTCGGCCATTGTCCTTGGTGATAAGGCAAGCCTTGGTAGCGTAGCACTGAGCATAAGGCCGCCGAGGTTAAACGCCGCAAACACGGCCGTCTCAAGGGCACTAGAGTCGCTTCAACTGGATCGTCCTCGGACAACACAAATGAACGTTTTGGATACATATAAAATCAGTGTAAAATCAGCAGTGACAAAATAACCACAATGAATACGAATGGAGAGACTGTAGAGACAATTAAACTAATAATAGGAAGTCAGAATGCATATTTAAGTTTTAGTTTTGGACTTTTGTATTCGAGGAAGTAACCGACTCTCAGACGTGTTTTCAGACGTTGTGAAGTTGACGAAACAGGAAGGCAGACCGCCCAGACGGTTGGTTTCAAAAACTAAATACATATATAGATAGATTGATTGATTGATTTATTGTATTCGGATAAAAACCGTGTCCAAAATACAGGCACAACAACGGCAGAAAAGACAATGAAAATAATAAGATAATTCAAAATAGAACACAGGAAAAAAAATACTGCTCAAAAATATCAAAGGATAACCCATTAAGCCAATATCGTATAGGCTTATTTCCATCGGTTTCGGGAACGTTTTTCTTAGACTTATTCTAATTCCTTGGAACTATCTCATTTTGCCAGACAGCCTCTTTATTATGATCATCAGTATAGGCAAAAAGCACAATGGAGTATATCAATTATACTGTTTTATTTACACTTCCATTGTTCTTATCATATACCGTCCAAGGGTCCAACGACTATTTGCTGTCCTGTGACTTTGAGACTGTTTGCCCAACAAATTCAAAATCGAAATAGAAGACATTTCTTATTTATTTGGCAAATTCGAGTACAATTGAGAATTAGCCTGTTGGGAATTTCTTGGAGGAAATATCAATATCCGATCTTAAACCACGTGAAACGAAATGGCACTCGAGTCAAAAATGTAAAAGTTCGGTTGACAAAAACCCGGGCTTAATCTGTTCTTATCTTTGATAAACGTCGGGCTTGGTTATAAATAATTGATAAATTGGCCTTTGGGTTAAACTTTCAACGTGAAACATGTAAAAACAAACTATGCTCTCATTGTTGTATAGACCAATGAATGAGGATCAATCTACAAGTGCACGAATAAGTCGTAGATTTCCACACAGTAAAGTTGAGAAAAACAGGTGACTTTAAATAAACATCTTTGACAATGATTCAAATCGAACAATCCTACCATGAACTCTTTATAATCAACGAGTGTTCGTTTAAATCTCATCATTTTATCACAAACAACCACGATCCTGTATATTTTTGTCTTTCAAGCCTTAATTAATGTCATGATTTCCCAAATACACTAGGGGCAGGCCTCCGGTACTCAAAACAGTGCATCTCTATTATTAGCGATTTCAATCTCCCTGCATGTAGATGACTAACTCAATGTCCATTATAATATTCTTCGCCTTTGTAACCAGGGGGGGGGGGGGACATCTGAACATTATACAAGTGATTGGGGTAAGTATTACTGGTTTACTTTTTACAAAAATGCATTTGGTCTTCATTTTATGTTCGGAAGCGCCCTGAATATATTTGGCTTACTACTTAATACTACTTTGTACTTTGGGTAGATTAGGCTTAACTAGGCATAGCCTTTGTGACCACATATTATCATATATTTTACTCCTTCCAGTTAGAATCCAGTCTTTTCATAAATGTTGCTATAATTATGGCATCTACTACTGCTTGTGAAAGGGAATTGACCTAAACTAATCACTCATGTGAACAACCCTTCTTTTTTTTTTAAGAGACTTAGACTTTCAACGCAGATTGTATAATATTGAGAGATACTGTTCCCAAGGTGTTGGGAAATTGCTGGGTGATGTGTGCTATATTCAAGAAATAAAAATGTCTGTCATAATAATTTAAGCTTATTAGCGATCCAGCTGGTCAAATCAATCCGCACACACACACTGGCCAGACATAGACCCAGTAACTGGGGCGCTGTTATATTCCTTTTTTTCGAAAGTTGTCGTAATCGGTCATACTCTTATTTTTCAAAATTTGTCATTATCGGTCGTCGATAATGACAAACTTCAAAGAAAAACAGGAGTACAGCGCCCCGGTTACTGGGTCTAGGACAGACATTATATTTCCAGCCACAATTTAGACGAGTGTATCCGGACTTTTAAAACCATAACGGTAATATTAATAACCTCACTCTGATAAAAAAAAAAAAAAAAAAAAAAAAAAAAAAAAAAAAAAAACAGGCCTTCAAGACAACTTTATTTTCTGACTACAATCTACATATTCAATTGTTAATTAATAACTTAATACGTGTATGCCTAAGTATAGAGTATTATAAAGTCTTGCTTTATTCAATCGTTGGTTTTACTTTAAAATCGGTCGGACGCACACACAAAACAACACTATACTCTGTGATTTTTTATATTAAAAATACGTTTTCGTTCCTTGGCTGTATTTTCAAACCTAAGATACACATCTAGCCGTTGCAAACAATGCACTGTAGAATGATCGTAATAATACAAGACAATATTCAATCAATTTCATTAAGACATAGGTGTTTTACTTTTATCATTGTGTAAAAGTATAATTACCTGATAGCTGTCGTCGATAGTGAGAAATGTTTCCTGTAACGTTTTTCAATTCCAGAGGTTTTTAATTCCAAAACGCCTGTTGACTAAAAACGGTGCAATCCTAGATCTACTGCAACCAACGGCCACCAAACGGCAAAGGAGAAATGAACCGAGCACACTGCAGCGGCGTCGAGACCGCAAGAACGATGTGTGTGTTAACAGACGGGACGCGATGATATTGAACTTGTGGATTGAGGGCTACTACAGCACATTGAGCTTACAGTTCATAGGTCCCCTTGTCTCAAAAATTATACATTAACCCTGCACGTCAGCAGTGCACTCTGACTGAACTCTGCATGCGCCGAACCTTGCCGCTTTTGTGCGGTCGGGTCGACCAGGGAGCAAGCTTTCTAGACTGAGTCCAAACGCTTTAGCATGCGCTGATGATCGTGACCGCTTGAACGGTGGTCTCTCTAAAACTTCACTAACGGCTGTTTTATGAAGACAACAACTTGTATTTGCCTGTACGGCTTTGTTTTGCGGGAGGGCACTCCACACGTCACTAAATCAGTCCATAGCTGGCCGAGTTGTATTTTACTCAATCTAAACCTACTTGTTTTATCTGTGCAAGGCTGACTATAATTGCAAAGAATTGTTGTGAAAACTATATTCGCTTCTGTACTAAAGGCATGCTGAACACGTTTGGTAATTGTCAAAGACCAGTCTTCACTGGTGTATCTCAAAATATGCACAAAATAACAAACCTGTGAAAGTTTGAGCTCAATTGGTCATCGAAGTTGCGAGAAAATTATGAAAGAAAAAACACTTCTTAAGACTTCTGGCTTGAAGTCTTTTATTATTTTAATGAGATATTACCTCTTTCTAAAAACCTATGCTACTACAGCCGTTTCTCTCAATGTTATGCTATCAACAGCTCTCCAATGGTGATCGTTACCATTAAAGAAACACGTTGCCTTGGATCGGACGAGTTGGTCTTTGAAAAGCGTTTGTAAACATTTTTTATAAAATGCATATGGTAGAAGGATGTTGTAAAAGTAGAATACAATGATCCACACAAACATGCCTCGAAATTGCACGGTTTTCCTTTAACCTCGTCGACTAACACGGTCGGCCATTGGGAGTCTCATAAATGGCCGACCGTGTTAGTTCGCGCAGTAAAAGGAAAACCACGCAATTTCGAGGCAAACTTGTGTGGATAATTGTATTCTATTTTTAAAACATCTTTCCAACCATATGCATTTTATAAAAAACGGTTACAAACGCTCAGTTATAGACCAACTCGTCCGATCCAAGGCAACGTGTTCATTTAAGTTTAATTTTGTTTTGAGGTATTACCAAACGTGTACCTTCCCTTTAATTAGCGTTTCCTAATGTATATCAGAATAATAAGATGATTGTTTTTCCCATGACGATTAATCCCGTTTGGAGTGCTCAATAATGAACTGCACATTAATGTGAATAAACAGCTTTTTGACAACAAACAAAATTCAATAGCAAAGTATAATATCAGACATAAAACAGTCGTCATATCGGAGTTCAATACCCGTCCATTTTAGGACGTGACTAGATGTTCTTCGACCTTCGTTTCAGTTAAAACCGTCCCTAGCGGGTCTTTAAAGGGGGACTTCATTGAAACGGCCTCAAACGATGCAAAGCATTATTGTTACAACTATGACAGGCCACTTACAAGTTGATGGTAACAATATTCCTGGAATTGGTAGTGTTTATTTGATGATGTGTCGAAGCAATTAGCATGAAAATTGTAGAGTAAATCATTGAAATTGATTAGTAATTGACAGTGCTCATTAAAACTGGTGGCCAGCTTCCATGTTAATGTAGTATTATATTCAAGGGTTAAGAAGTTAATATCAGTGCGTATTATATTTTGACATGAATGAGGATCAATCCAAATTGAATATGCAGATTGAAGGCCCAACACAAAACGTTATGTACAGGAAGTTATCATTCAAAAACGCGAGTTGTATCGCATTATGATAAAATAGATGCTGGTCTCCTTGATAAGTTTGTTTGCCTGATCCTATTTATACTGCAGTTAATTTGTTTGTTTAGAGTCTGTGCCCAATCGCATGAAAGCTGTTTACCCGTTGTTTTGCTCACTGTAACAGAAAAATATGCGTAAGCAAAACATATTTCACCATGATTTCTCAACAAATAAGCAGAAAATGTATAAAATAGAAGCCCATGCACTTTCACCATTGATTTGATTACGTCACTCATACCGCGGGTAAGCCAGCATTTACCCTAGCTTACGGTAAACAGCTTCATGAAATTGAAATTCTGCTAAGGGACGCTCCGTAAGCACAAAACGGCGGCTTACATAGGAAATTAGCCCCTGGTAGGCTCTGAACTTCGATCGGTCCATCTTTACAATAAGACATTGATGCAGAAAAGGTATTAATAGGACCTATACACCAGAATAGAATAAAATACATATGAGGTATTCTCGGAATAGCCGAGTGGTTCGCTCAAGTTAGCAGTCGATAAGTGCCTCCCCCCCACCCCCAACTTAGGCGGATTCATAGTCTGGACCCAAAGTTACCCCTGCACAGACGGATCTGGACCCAGCCCCTATAGCAGGAAGGTGCTATTACCATTACTATATAAAGACCACTCAATTTGAGTTACAAATTTAAACACGTGTTTTTGTTACTTCACATGTTTAAGGTGTTTTTAGTAGTTTTATGTTTATTTGGGGTGTGGACATGTGCCGGGGTGGAGGGTGAATATTCCACACTAGGGCTATCAACATTGTCATTTAATTGAAATATAAAAACAGGAGTACCTTCCCCCACCCCCGCAAAAGTGCCAGTTGCTCCGCACCTCTCCATACGGACGGGTGAAGTGACCCCATGTGGACTGGCCACTCACTGCCTGCCCGCCCTTTGTGTGTAGGCTATTCGGAGTCCTTGATGGTAAGCCGAACATCATAACAACTGTATATACAACTTGTGTTAACCTGGGTTGTGGCAAGGTTAAATTGGTAGTTTCCTTGTTGGTAAGATCTATCTTTGTTTACTGTAAACGGATAATTGCGCGTTCGAGGAAACATTTCCATTAATTTTACCAGTAATTTATTCGAGAGCCTTCCAGGCGAAGTTATATTTGGTACTGACAATGAGGGCGGTTAATATCAAGTTGCTTACACTAAAATTGTGACAAATTTGTAACATTCACAGAAAAAACGTCCACATCGATGGTTTATAAAATTTTAATTTTCCACGAATTTGATTTCGAGACCTCAAGTTTAGAGTTTGAGGTCCCGAAATCAAGCATCTGAAAGCACACAACTTCTTGTGACCAGGGTGTTTTTTCTTTCATTATTATCTCGCAACTTCGATGACCAATTGAGCTCAAATTTTCACAGGTTTGTTATTTTATGCATATGTTGACATACATCAAGTGAGAAGACTTGTCTTTGACAAGTACCAATAGTGTTCATTGTCTTTAACTCGTCCTAAGTCCTGAGATTAATCCTAAGTTAGAAAGAGTTTGGTGAAATTGACGGATGGACACCTTCTGTAATTGTCAAAGACCATGCAGTCTTCTCACTTGGTGCATCTCAACATATGCATAAAATAACAAACATGTGAAAATTTGGACTCAATGGTCGTCGAAGTTGCGAGAGAATAATGGATCGGAAAACACCCTTGTCGCACAAGTAAGTTTTTTTCCCAATAATTATTTTCAATAATTACTAATAGTGTCCAGTGCCTTGCGCCCTTTACATAATAATGACTTCGTTGATTATTATGACCGTGGCTGAATTCTTCAAGGTCGAGTTGGATTATTAATGCAACGGTAGGCTGTATTTGTAATAAAAATAGTGCAAACCATGGTCAGAGATCAGCAAGTGACCAGAGCATCAGCTGGACATACGGAACAAAGATCGTAAAGGTCCAAGATAGGTGGCTCCATCCGCTGCACGCACTGGTCACTCGGTTGATAAAATGACCTAATAGTACGGAGAACCCATTAACGTCATCAGTGCATTTGCATTTTATGAAAGGGCAACGGTCAGTATCAACCATGGTGTAATATATATACATGCATGTTTTCATAGTGAAATTAATCATGACATTTCTCGGTGGCAATATAATATATTTTCATTTATGGCGTCAGGCGACCAGGAGAGGCGGGGGGGGGGGGGGGGGGGGCTTTGTTCTTCACCAAGAGAAAGTTTGTGAGAAGTGCAAACATGTAATGGTCTACAGGCATGTACAGCTAATTAACCTGCTATTAAATCATGCCTTTTTTAAACAGTTTTTAATTTGTTTACATGTTTCTCCCCAAATATTGAATTGCGAAAGTCAACTTAGCTTCAGAATTTTTTCGTTTAACTCCTGCTACATGTTTTTGAAACAAATCAACAAGGGGAGAGGGGGTTTAAAGCTTCTGAAGTGGAGAATACTTAAGAAAGAAATAACTAAACAGTCTATACTCATAATAATCTACTTATATAGTTCTTGTATTTATTTGTTGCTGCGCTTGTTGTTGTTGACAAATACGGTTGTTTGATATCAAACGTTCACCACTATTGAAATTCTTCTCTTAAATTGTTGCATCAATGTTAATGGTTTGGATTAAACCAAACATGTTGATGTTGGTGAAAGGTTCTTAAGATCTTGATTATGTTTGTTACACTTGAATCAGCAAGGTATAGCGCCTTGGTAGGACTCTAGCTGCCGCGCCCTTTGTACACAACGGAAGTCTAGATGGAGAAATGGTGTGACCATAGGTCTTATCATATAGCTCTATGGGTGTGACAAAGCATAGGACCTAGTCTGGTTTAGCTATTATTCCAACCATTCAACCTAATACAACGACAACTCAACATTTAAGATATTTGATAGACACTGGACACCATTGACACTATTTTTAATGAATTCATATTGTCAGTAGATGTTGCCTTTCTTACTTTGCTGACCCGTCTTTGTTTGTCTTTGTTTGTTTTGTCCATTGTTCGTTGTTACAGGTAACTACTTTCATCGTTAGCAGCTTGTGCATTGGGCCTTTTTGAGTACACCTGTCCTTTCCGGGACATGTTTCCTACCTGGAGGGGTATCTTCTTCTACAATACATCAATTTAAATAATTATCGGCTCAATGCACAAGCTTGCTCAGGGAACCATATCCTTACAAGCCTTGCTTCTGTATGGGTCCCCCACAGTTTCACGAATGTCAATGCTTATTATTCATTTAATTAATCTTATCAAACAACTATTTATTTCTTTATTTCCAACTAATACATTGCCTGTGATTTGATACTGATTGTGATTTTGAAACTGTGGAAATAAACTGATTGATTGATTGATTGGTAATTGTCAAAGACCAGTCTTCTCACTTGGTGTATCTCAACATATCTATGCATAAAATAACAACCTGAGAAATGTTGAGCTCAATCGGTCGTCGAAGTTGCGAGATAATAATGAAAGAAAAAACCTACTATTGTCACCAAAAGGTGTGTGCTTTTAAATGGTTGATTTCGATACCTCAAATTCAAAATCTGAGGTCTCAAAATCAAATTCGTGGAAGTTACTTCATCCTCGAAAACTATGTTACTTCAGAGGGAGCCGTTTCTCACAATGTTTTATACTATCAACCTCTCCCCATTACTCGTCACCTAGTAAGGTTTTATACGAATAATTATTTTGAGTAATTACCAAAAGTGTCCACTGCCTTTAAGAGAATACTACTTTAATTACAGTGATATAAATGTTCTTGAATAACAAGACAACTTAATGACCATGTACAAAGAAACCATTTGTCCAACGTTTTGTGCCAGCATTCACACCAGGAAAATGTCATTGTCTGCATTGAGCTCAATCTACGTACAAATGTAAAAGAACGTGGTGTCAGTCTGCTGCCACCTAGTGTGCAATCATCGCACATTGCAGCTTCAAAACAAATCAAGCAAGTTTAGCAAGTCATATTTTAAGGGGAGCTTTTTACTATTATTATCTTCAAACTGAGTAAGTTTAATGAAAATCTGTGGACATTATGTTTTGTGTTACAAAAAGTACCCCAATCTATGTACTTTTTGGGGGACAAAAAACACAACGTCCACAGATTTACATTAAACTTACACAGTTTGAAGATATTGATAGTAGAAAGCTTCCCTGAAAATATTACTTGCTGAGGTGCTGTAGTTTTTGAGAAATGAGTAAAACGTTGTCTTGATTTTTTTGTTTTTCGTCTCACTAATCATGAGACGATAATCATTTTAGCATGTAAAAACGTATTTTCATGACATTGTTTTACTCATATCTCAAAAACTACATCACCTCAGCATCTAGTATTTTCAGGGGAAGCTTTCTACTATCGTTATCTTCAAACGGTGTAAGTTTAATGTAAATCTGTGGACATTGTGTGGTGTGTTTCAAAAAAGGAGACAATGAAGACATCCTAGTTTTCGAATTGGGAAGAATAAGTCATGTTCTCAGACTGACAAAACTAGAACCAATATGCACACAGAGGCTCCAATTCGAGGTGGGATTCGAATCGGAGTCCACAGAGATGAATGGCAGGGAAGTCAAGTATCCACTGAGCCAAATGAACAAATACAAGCATCTAAAACCCACTATTATATCAGTGGTTGTTTGCCGGTTGATCTCCATACATGTAACTCCACTCAATATTAGGTAACTTTATACACATGTAAATAATTTAGACACTATAATTGCTCACACATGCATACATGTAAGTCTTGTTCCCAATGTAAATTACTACTATTGAAGTACAGTATTCGACTGACCCCTTGTAATCATTAATGTCACTAGTTTTCATGTTTCAGTAAGCACTTGGTATACAATGTTTATCATACATCTATGTAGGGTAAAACCCCAAAATATTTAGCCTCACATAACATCAGAGTTTAACATTCATTTCAAATTATTGTTCTTTGACTAATTTCTACTCGCATAATGTATTTATGCAGATCATGCATTCCTGAAACAACTCTTGTGTTGTAAACAGTGTCACAAGCTCCATTAAAGCTCACACCTTTCCAGGGAATGAAGTAGAAGTGTTAAAGGATTGGGGTACTTTTAGTAACACAAAACACAATGCCCACAGATCTACAGTTTGAAGATAATGATAGTAGAAAGCTTCCCTTAAAATATTACTTGCTGAGGTGCTGTAGTTTTTGAGAAATTAGTATTAAAAAAAAAGGTTAAGAGAATGAGTTCAGCTTGTAAAACGTATTTTTGTGACATGTTTACCTATTTGTCATAAATTACATCAACTCAGCGCAAGAGAAGCTTTCTACCACCATTATCTTCATCATTATCTTGTGTTTTGTGTCCTACAAAAAGTACCCAGACCCTTAAACAACATATATTACAAACTTTTAGAAACAAGGAACATGAACACATAGAGTGTTATGATTTTGTCAAGGTATAGCTCCAGAAGTCACACGCAGACAAGGTCACCCACTTTACATACACTGGCAATTTGAAATGCTTCTACCATTACACATAAAAGAAAAAACTCTGCGACACATTTTCTGATCATCACTGAAACGGTATTGTACTCGAAATTGTACTACTTGACGGAGGCACAATCACCATCACTATCCTACTAAGACTCCACCAACCCAAGTTTCCCAACCAAACTCATACAACACACTTGGTGAATAATGGAAACCTGGCAACCCGCTCCAAGGTTTACTGGGGGTCAGTACAAATGGTGTTGTGTTCATTTCATGAATCAACTTAAACAAAACATTACACAGAACTCAATTTTGTACATGACCTATGACCTAATGGCCTATGACCTAATGACCTGAACATCAGGCATGTCTTGAAGGTCAGTGCGAGAAGGATATACAACCTTTAAGCTTCCATCAGCCCCGATGACTTTAACTTGTTCAACAACTAATGACCTATGACCTCCTGAAGCCTCCCGATCATCTGAACTGGGTTCAGGCTTCACATCTCCACTAGGTCCTTCTGTGCCTGGTTCCTGACCTTCTCCAGTAGCTGAACCAGGTTGACTGAGGAAGATCTCCATGCTTTTCTGGATCAAAGCATCCATGACTTTCTTACAGGTGGCAAGGTCAGTTGAGCTTGTGACTTCAAGGAAGATGTGATCAGTAGCGCGGGAAATCTGACGAGATCAATGAGAGACAGATATAACATTTGTTGTCAGGTTTAGTGTAATGATGTATGTAGTTTTAAGTTTAAAAACACTGGACACTATTGGTAATTGTCAAAGACCAGTCTTCTCACTTGGTGTATCTCAACATTTGCATAAAACACTAAACCTGTAAATATTTGACCTCAAAGTTGCGAGATAATAATGGAAGAAAACACACCATGGTCAAAAGAAGTTGTGTGCTCTCAGATGCTTGATTTCGGGACCTCAAAATCTAACTCTGAGGTCTTGAAATCAAATTCGTGGAAAATTACTTCTTTCTCAAAATGTATTGTTATTTCAGAGGGAGCCGTTTCTCACAATGTTTTATACTATCAACAGCTCTCCATTGCTTGTTACCAAGTAATGAGATTAGATGGGTCTGGGGTGGTGGAGTGGATGAAACAAATAAAAGATAACTTGTTCAGAGAGTGGTTATTATACAATGTACAATTAATAACATTAGGTAATGTACAGTTACGTGCAACATAATGTTTTAGAATGAAGCAAATTTCAAGTAAGATGTCTCATATTGAAGAACAGTTTGCAGTAAGTAATAACTAATATGTAGAAACAATGTGTTAAAGGAACACGTTGCCTTGGATCGGTCGAGTTGGTCTTTGAAAAGCGTGTGTAACTGTTTTTTTTATAAAAATGCATATGGGTAGAAAGATGATGTAAAAGTAGAATACAATGATCCACACAAACATGCCTCGAAATTGCACGGTTTTCCTTTTACCTCGTCGACTAACACGGTCGGCCATTTATGGGAGTCAAATTTTTTAAATGGCTGACCGTGTTAGTTCGCGCAGTAAACGGAAAACCACGCAATTTCGAGGCAGACTTGTGTGGATCATTGTATTCTACTTTTAAAACATCTTTCCAACCATATGCATCTTTAAAAAAACTGTTACAAACGCTTTTTATAGACCAACTCGTCCGATCCAAGGCAACGTGTTCCTTTAAGGGGTGTTGAGAAAATCTTCAGGATTGAAATAATGGAAAGATTATTTGGTAACAACCTTAGTGATATCGGCATTTGTGATTGGTGGAAATGAGATCACCTGACCGTCATTATCACACAGACATGGATA
Source organism: Asterias rubens (assembly GCF_902459465.1). Classification (NCBI taxonomy): domain Eukaryota; kingdom Metazoa; phylum Echinodermata; class Asteroidea; order Forcipulatida; family Asteriidae; genus Asterias; species Asterias rubens. The sequence continues at coordinate 12,725,003 of NC_047079.1, forward strand.
ACGCTGATGTCCGTCAAGTAACTCAAGATATCTGCAGAAAGACAAGAAGAAAGGATCAGCTTATGTTAATCCACTACTTAAAATACTTCAGGTTTTACAATAGAACAATGACAAAATCAATCAATAAAACAAACCTTTGCAAGCTTTTAAATAATAATAAAGACTTGTAATGCGCACCCATATCCCCTCTGCTGGGTGTTCAAGGCACAGTAAAAAAAACAAGGGCCTACATAAAATAAGTCCTTAAAAACCTGTGACATAAAGATAAGTTTTGAGAAGAGATTTGAATTTTGTGGTATAAGATTAAGTGGTAGAGAGTTCCAGATCCAGTTCGCAGCTGAAGAAAAAGACCTGTCACCCCAGGAGTGTCGAAACTTGGGGTTCAATGAGGAGAGACATGGAACTTCTTCTGATTGGACAAGGCACAAACATAATTAGTAGCTGTTTAAAGGTATTATACAGGATTGGTGGTATTGATAAAAAAAACATGATTGTTAGTTTAGTCTGAAAACATACTGATTTTGAAGCTCACACTAGAACAACTCTTCTGTGAAATATCTCCCTTTGAAATAAACTCATATATTCAAAATAAAGTATATAAATACATGAACAAAAGTTCAACAGCTGGACACAGTTGTTACAATCAAGTTTAAGAACAATGCTGAAAATTGTGCATGGTTTATCACTATTTTTCTCCCGACTCAACACAACGGTATTAGCCCAAAGCTGTCACAGGTTTGTTATTTTGTATTGTACATGTATGGTTGATCTGATCACCCATAACATGGGGTTTCATGGCCAAGAGGATAAGAGCACCGCACTCAAGCTCTGGTGCTTCGGTTCAGCAGAGTATGGGTTTGAATCCAGGTCGTGATACTTGTGTCCTTGAGAAAGACACTTCACTGTAACTGCTTCCCTCCACCCAGGGGTAAATGGGTACCTGTGAGGGCAGAGATGGTTCTTGTGATTGGTTTAGCCGAGTAGCGCATACATTGCGCACAGGCTGTATGCTCCACGAGGGAGCTGAGATGGTTTAAGGAATGATTTAAGGCACAGTGACCAGGGGTAATAATGTTTAAAGTCCTTTAAGATGCCCTTCCGGTGTGAAAATGCTGTATAAAAACTGGTTATTATAACATGAATAGTGTCTGTAACTTTTTTTGTAAACCCTATAAAAAATTCTGTAGCATACCTGTATGAGACTTAAACAATATTTCTCATTGATCCAGACTACTATTAAACTTACTTATGGATACCAGACACAGTGTTTCGCTTTGCTTCTTTGCGCATATCATCTGCTTCCTTACTGAGCTGTATCATCAATACATTGGCTGTAGTGCTCTTGTTGCGTCCTAGGGGAACCATCTGAGCAAAAAAACAAAACAGACAACATTACAACAAAAAAGGAATTTTGTTAAAACAGAAACCAGTTAATAACATGAGTAAAATCAATGCTGTCAAAAACGAAATGGTCCTTGGGATGGGAAACAAAACATTCTGCTTCAAAAGTACATACACAATATCAATAGCAGGGCCAGGGTTGTATCTAAACCAATTTTGGTGGAGGGCAGTAAATCAATTTTTTTTTGTCCAACAACGGCGAGAGTATCAACAAAATTACTCATGTTTAATTATGGGGCCATCATTGTTGAAGTGCAAGCTTAAGGCACAGTGTATTTTAAAATCTGTGCTGGGCGGCACAGTGTATTTTAAAATCTGTGCTGGGCGGCACAGTGTATTTTAAAATCTGTGCTGGGCGGCACAGTGTATTTTGAAATCTGTACTGGGCGGCACAGTGTATTTTTATAATCTGTACTGGGCGACACAGTGTATTTTGAAATCTGTACTGGGCTGCACAGTGTATTTTTATAATCTGTACTGGGCGACACAGTGTATTTTAAAATCTGTGCTGGGCGGCACAGTGTATTTTGAAATCTGTACTGGGCGGCACAGTGTATTTTTATAATCTGTACTGGGCGGCACAGTGTATTTTGAAATCTGTACTGGGCGACACAGTGTATTTTTATAATCTGTACTGGGCGACACAGTGTATTTTTATAATCTGTACTGGGCGACACAGTGTATTTTGAAATCTGTACTGGGCGGCACAGTGTATTTTGAAATCTGTACTTGGCGGCACAGTGTATTTTGAAATCTGTACTGGGCGGCACAGTGTATTTTGAAATCTGTACTGGGCGGCACAGTGTATTTTGAAATCTGTGCTGGGCGGCACAGTGTATTTTGAAATCTGTACTGGGCGGCACAGTGTATTTTGAAATCTGTGCTGGGCGGCAGTGTATTTTAAAATTTGTGCTGGGCAGCACGGTGTATTTTAAAATCTGTGCTGGGCGGCACAGTGTATTTTGCTCAGAGTGCTGGGAAAAAATTGTGAGTCCTGGGCAAGCCTGCCCAGCACCGCCCACCGTGGCTACAACAGTCTGTTTTAGTCACAGGCCTTTTTCAAAACCACGGTTGCGGCTTTGGATTAGGCTACAGGCTCCGTTCTCTCGCCTGAAACCGTGGGTGCATATATGCAAAACACGCTCAATTGTCGAAATGACCGCGGGGTCAAGCTAGCATGAGCCGAGTCCAAAGCCAAATCCAGTTGTTTCAAAAAGGTCCTACGATTTGACAATGCATTGTCTGAAACAACTCAACCAATTTGTTGACTCGTTGAAATTGCTTAAAACAATACTTAACACACCTGTATGGCAGATGGTGTTTTGACTTGATAAGAAAGAGGAAACTTTACAAGGCTGAAGTCATGAGTAGCGATAGTTGCCTTGGTTCGTTTGACACACAGTGGTCCATCATGTAGCTTTGTCTGAAAAGTAAAATGAAATAATAACAAAATCATTTACATACAATATAAAATGTAGCATGCTAGCACATAATTTAGATGAAACAGATTTTGAGTATCAATTTGTGCGTTTCTGCTTATTGGATTGGATTGTATTGTATTGTGTTGAAAAATCAGTTGTTTAGTTTATCTTGCATTGTTTGTAATTCTTTCATGTCAACATACATTTTTAATGATTCAAGAAACCTTGATCTTTTTGTACACTACGAGTACTCACTCAGTACATTTTGATACCAACCCAAAACTAATAGTTATATTGAGTTAATTAACAGAGAATCAAGTTTTCAGCATGAGTTAACCTACTCCTAGCACTATGTTAGTATTTAAGGTTCGTTCACTATTGTGCGTTCTTGGCGACGAAAGCTGAACAAACCTCATACCATAGTTCTAGGAATACATGTAGTAGAGTTAACCCCAACTCCCCTCAGTCGCCAAACTGAAGATTGTGAAGAGTTTATAGGGTTGATACAGTCATTGGATTGATGAAGGTCCTCCGGATGATTGTTAAGGAACATTCAATCATAGAAACATTCAAGTATTTAAGTGGTTTGTAGTTTACTGTACAATGCAACTAGACCCAGTGCAATAACTGGGGCGCTGTACTCCTTTTTTCCCAAAATTTGTCATTACCAGACAACTGATAATGACAAATTAACAAACAAACAAAAAGTAGGCTGCGCCCCAATTACTGGGTCTACATTGCAACATACAGTGGGTGCGTTCGATAAGCATCCCTGGGTTGACCAAGCGGTGCTCACTCGGGTGAGCCCCTGACAAGAGCTACATGTAATCGAACGATCACACTCGCCCTCTCGTGGCGACAGCATGCACCTCAGGTCACCCCCAAGAGACCCACTCCACAAGCAGGGCACTGGGGGCTGACCCAGGTGAGCCCCGTCAAAGCTATTCGAACGTACGGGGGCAGACCAGGGTCGACCCAGGGAAGCTAAACGAACGCACCCATTGTAAATCAGCAGGCCCCTCATGATTTTCTCAATCTCAGTAAATGCTTTATGGATCAAAATGATTTGCGTAACATTATAGACAAAGCCTGACTACGAGTTACTCCTAACTAGAGTTACTCCTAACTAGAACTATGAGTATGAGGTTTTGTTCCGCTATCATCTCCGTAACCTCATAGACGTACATGTCTCACAACACAAACAATTTGGTTTTTGGAAGAGACGATAGTGGAACGAACCTCATACTTTTACGAAGTCATAGTTCTCGAGGAGTAACTGCGAGTAAAATTCTTCAATTATTGGAGTTGGAGCTCTCCTCACCTGAGCAGTAATGAATCTTTTGAATGCATTTCCTTGCTTCAGGTTGACATCCCTGAGAATGCAGCACACAATGTACGGTCGGACATCCGCTACATCATTACTAACATTGACCTCTACACCACCATCTGATGAATCTTTATAACTCAAAACTCTCAACATCAACTTGTCCAAGTCCTCACTCAGATCACTCCCAACTGATGCAGCTTTCTTACGACCTTTCTTCTTCTTTGATTTAGCAGAGCTAGAATTCTCTTGCACTGTTGTAGTCTTTGTACCATGACTTCGGACATAATCAAGAGTAGCCTTTGTACTCCGAGATTGCTGGACTAACTTTCCAAGACGGCGATCTCGAAAAGGATTTTCTTTCATAAGAAGTTCCTTCAACTTGGCGCAGTCAGCCAAGGAGGAAGGAACTTCACTGATTTTGTTTGAGCTAAGATCAAGCTTTTTAAGAGACTGCAGTTTGCTGATGCGCTCTGGGATAACAACAATGGCATTTTTTGCAGCGAGGAATTCGCTGAGATGTGTCAATTGCTCAGTGCAAAATGGCTCTAATGAATCAATCTCATTGCAAGATACGTTGACCACGCTCAAACGATGAAGCTTGTTAATTGACTCGGGCATACAGAGGAGACCATTCTGATTTGCATCAAAAGTGTGCAATTCAGACAAATCACTGATCTCATCTGGTAATGATTTAATCGAATTATGGGAAATATCGAGCAGACGAAGTGCCTTTAAGTTCCCGATCGTTGAGGGCAGTGTTGTCAATTTGTTACCACGTAAAACCAGATTAATCAAGTTGACAAGATTACCGATTTCATTGGACAACTCAGTAAGAGTCGAATCACTTATTTCTAAATAGTTTAACAGTTCCAGTGAGAACACGGTATTATCCAAACCAGATTTCGTAATACGTTCTGAAATCTGCGGTCCATGAAGTAACAATTCTCGCCTGTTTTCTTTACGTGCTTGTGCGATTTCCTCCCACATGGCGGCGGCCATCTTGAAAATCTCCCCAAGTATGGTAACTTGAAATGAGTATGTACAAACGAATCTATTTTGATAGGGAGCCAGACTGTAGCGTGCGATGTTGAAATAAGCACCATGTGCTCTCACACTCGTCGTGCTGCATGCTTTTCGTGAGGAGAGTTTTACACACAGTTAGCTAGAGTGCCACACACCTGAAACTCACCAACACAAGAGAAGTTTATTATTAAATCTACACAAGATGGGGAGAAAAAAAGATTTGAATGATCTTGGGAAGCGTGGACCAGGCAGAAAATCTAGAAAACAAGGAGAACCCGGAATGCCAGAACAGCTCACAATAATTGAAGGTTTGGCAATAACAAAATAATAAATATTATATTACAAATGGTTAAAACTTAAATTGAAGTTAAAATTAATTAAACTTTAAAATCGGTCCTACTACTTGCCCTCAACTCGCTGACTTGCCGTCAACTCGCCGTCAACTCATTTTCGTGCCGTCAACTCATTAAATTTACATCAAAAATCTATAAAAAGGGGGCACGGAAGTGTTAAGTCTGGGCTAAACTACATATTTCTCATGGTTTTCGGTACAAATTCATTCACAAAAACGACTTTGTGTTGATAAAAAAAAAGTACCAATCATTGACATCTTGGGCCAAGACTAATCATTGTGAAAAAGCAAGATGGCGGCCGACAGTTTTTCGGCTTCGTGAAAAAAATCAATTTTTATTCCGAAATATGACCTAAAACTTACGTGAATGCTCTTTGAGCTGATACTTTACAGTTCTATGCTTCTTTTGTGGATTTTAAATGTATATTGGAGGAGTTGACGGCGAGTTGACGGCGCAAGTGAGTTGACGGCGAGTTGACGGCAAGTAGTAGGACCCCAATTTTTACTTGTTTGTATTCGTTGTGTCATGACCATACAGATATGTCATATTGAAATGGTGTTTAGACTACTCGTCTGTCGGACAACTAGTTGCGATAACTTAACCCTCCTGCCGTCGGCAGGAGGGTTACGTTATCGCAACTATCGGACAACTAGCTCGATCGTCCGGAGACAACTCGGCGGGCGAGTCTGAGACAGACAACTTGACCGATGGGATAACTCAACGGGTTGTTTATTCAACCGTCAGACAACTCGACTTGGTCTAGGACAAGTCCACAGATAGCCTTGAGCATCGTGACGACGAGGGCCGGTCCCACTATATACCGACAACTCACGACCCCTCACGGCAACTCACGACCCCGGGTTGCATAATGGATTTAACTACATACATTGTTAACTATTTGGTGTGTAATGTACTTTTACAATTCCTGTTTCAATTTGTTTATTTTTTCATTAGATAAAGCTGATAAAACGAGACTTGGTCGGAGAGCTAGACAGAGGTAAATTATCAAATGTTTATATTAAATACTTTTAGGCGCCTTGTCAAAACTACCCATGCGTTCCTAAACAGACAAGCTGGACGGCAAATACCGGGTTGATAAGGACAGCGGACAGTCAGCGGATTAACGGTCATGTGCGTTGAAGCGTGGCGAAGTTTAATTATCTACATGTATCCATGCCGGGCGCTATTGTTGGTATAACAATAGCTGATACATAATAAAGGTGATGAATATCAGCCGGTTGGACGCGGACTGCCAACTCTCACCAGAATAATACATTTTCAACTCGTGATTAGCATTGTCCTGGAAGTGGATGCCTTGCAGAAAACACCAGTGTACGTTGGATGTGCCGGCCGACTCTCATGCGCATGTGATAATCGCTGTTCTGGCCCTGGACCTGCCCTGTTGCTACGGATTCTTTTGTTACTAAAGTCCGCAGAATTCTGCGGTAAGGTCACAGTCCCGAAAAGCTTGGAGGTTTTGACAAGGCACCTTAAAGTAAGCATTTCTTGATACTGTAATATTTGGCATGCCACAGTACACCAACCTCGGCAAATCAAGATTGAGGTGTTAATTATAAGCTGCATTATTATAAGCTGCAATTTATTTAACAAAGTTAAAGGGAAGGTACACGATTGGTAATTGTCAAAGACCAGTCTTCTCACTTGGTGTATCACATCATAACCATCAAATAACAAGCCTGTGAAAATTTGGGCTCAATTGGTCATCGAAGTTGCGAGAAAATAATGAAAGAAAAAACTCCCTTGTTGGACGAAATTGTGTGCTTTCAGATAAGAATAAAAGACTTCTAGCTAGAAGTCTTTTAATATTTTAGTGAGAAATAACCTCTTTCTCAAAAACTACGTTACTTCAGAGGGAGTTGTTTCCCACAATGTTTTAAACTATCAACAGCTCTCCAATGCTTGTTACCAAGTCAGTTTTTAAGTTAATATTTGTTTTGAGTAATTACCAAACGTGTACCTTCCCTTTAAGTAACACTAGTTGTAGTAACACTAGAGTCGTATTGATTTGTGTTCACGTAGAGCTGTCCGTAGGGTTGGTGGAAAGCAACAGCAGCAACAGAATACAGAACAAAAACCTCAACAAAATAGAGATCTAAAGAAGAAAGAAAAGCAGAAAACCAAAGCAGAGACAAAAGCACCTGTTATCAAGAAACCAGTGACAGAGTTAGACAGTGACGGCGAGGGCAGTAGTGTTGGATGGAGTGATGATGCAGAATGGAGCGATGATGGAGGATGGTTGGACGATGAGGCAGAAGAAGGAGAAGAAGAGAAAGATTCAGAAGAAGAGGAAGAAGACGAGGAAGAAGATGGAGAGGAAGGATCTGATGAGGGATCAGATGAAGGTATCAACATTTTAACCAAATTATCTCAGGCCTGATACTTCACGAAGGTGATTGCCTCCATGCCCCCTAGTCATTGTCTTGATGCCCTTGATTTGCTCCAGTAGAAATTTACAATTTCCTCATAGGGTGCCCTTCACATAGAAGAAAATGCCTTGGTGCTCTTGCTGTTTTAAAAACGAAGCATAAAGGCCTGTTATCTACAGTAATTAAAGGCAATGGACACTATTTGTAATTACTCAATACGATTGTTAGTATTGGAGGAAAGTGGGACTACTGTTTTTTTTTATTGGGATATGTGTACTGTATTTAATTTTTTCGCAAATGCAACACATGTACACTGTTATGTTTTTATGTAGCTTAGACGTGAAGGCACTAGACACTATTGGTAATTACTCAAGATAATTGTAGCATAAAAACTTACTTAGTAACAGGCAATGGAGAGCTGTTGTCATTGTGAGAAACGGCTCCCTCTGAAGTAACATAGTTTTTGAGAAAGAAGTAATTTTCCACGAATTTGGTTTTGAGACCTCAGATTTAGAATTTGAGGTCCTGAAATCAAGCATCAGAAAGCATGAGAAACAGCTCACTCTGAAGTATTAGAGTTTTTGAGAAAAGTAGTTTTCTCACTGAAATATTTGAATTGAATAAGAGACCTCAGCTGCTCAGGTCTCTTATTCAAGGCATCTGAAAACACAGTTGAGATACACCAAGTGAGAATACAGCCATCGATTTCACAAACCTCTTTCTAACTTAAGACTAATCTTTGGACTTAGTGTGATGAGTCCCAACCCTGCACTGTAGCATGCAGACCTTAAGATTCATCCTAAGTTAGGATGAGTTACTCGTTCTAACTCGAGATAAGACTAGTCCTAACTCTTTGTGAAATCGACGGCTGGTCTTTGACAGTTGCCAAAGGTGTCCAGTGCCTTTAATTTAAAACATAACAACCAGTAAGAGACTAGTAAAGACTGGTAAGATCCAATACAAATTCGGGTCAAAACTAAGATCAATAACAAATAATAAGAAAATTTTCATGATTCTACTTACTCCCAAACCCAATAGGAGATATTGAGTATGAATCTGATGATGATGCTGAAGAGGTTTCTGAAAATGATGAGGATGGGAGTTCAGAGGAGGAGCAGTTTGCCGACAGCGATGATGAGAAAGAAATAACGTCCAAAGGATTCACAGATGAGAACAAGGAGTGGCTGACACCAACCCCATCAAAGAAACCAAAGAAAGCAGATATGACAAAAAAGGGCAAAATACCAATGGATCTGCTTGAGGATGATGATGAAGACTCCGATGATGATGTGGTATGTTAGTTTTTGCTTACACTGGGTAGTGCAGATTCTTACCGCTGATTGTTGTCATAATCAAGTAATATTCTTTACATTAAAAAGATCTTTCAACACTGGTTGTCTTTTAGTTTGTTACATTAGTGTCTCTTTCTTTACTTTTATGTGGTTTTTTTTTCTAGCCTGGTGATGATTTTGGAGCAGGGTCCGACTCTGATGAAGAAGAAGATGAGAGTGATGACGAGGAAGCCAGTGAAGATGACGAGGAAGACGATAGTGAAGATGATGGGGATATGCTTCCCATTGAAAAAGCTTCGAAGAAGCTTGACAAAAAACTCAAGAAAGCAAAGTAAGTAGAAATCTTAAGATATTATTGAGTGCGTTTGATTAGCTTCCATGGGTCGACCCCGATCTGCCCCCGGTATGTTCAAATAGCTTTGATGTTATTCCAGGGGCTCACCCAGGTCAGCCCCAAGTGCCCTGCTTGAGAGGGTGAGTGAGTGTTCGATTAGCTCTTGTCAGGGGCTCACCGGAATGAACACCGCAGGATCGACACAGGGAAGCTAATCGAACGCACTAATTATTTTCATTATTTACTCACTTGGGGGCTGAGATTGTTTAGAGAATGAAGTAACCAATGACCGAGTAGTGATGTTCATGTACCAATGTCCGTATAAGTGTCCTTTATAGTAAGTTGAAGGAAGTGTCAAGCACCGAATTCAAACTCTGGTGTTTCTGATCAGCAGAGTGTGGGTTCGAATCCTGAGCCGTGACACTTGTGTCTTTATGCAAGACACTTAACCATTGCTTTGTCCTTCGGATGGGACGTAAAGCTGTTGGTTCCATGTGTTGTGTAACGCATCATAAAAGAATCCAGTGCACTTATCAAAAAGAGAAGGGTTCGCCCCGGTGTTTCTGGTTGTGGCTGCTTCATGCGCCGTAGCACCTTGTAAACCCTGATAAGTGCTACATAATTGGGTCTCAGAATCCATTACTGCAATAGCCTATTATTCTGAAAGTTTGTATATACTCAGCGCCTTGAGTACCTTGTTTGGTAGATACGTGCGCTATATAAGACTTCGATATTGTTATTATTTTTATTTATTAAAGTTGTTACATTGATTAATGTAAACTCATCATTGTTGTCACAACTCGTGCCAAGTGAGTTGTGGCCCTACCATACTTCTCCGACAAGTTCAGGGTATAGCAAGGTGGAGATGTTGTGGCCGAGCGGTTAAGAGTACCGCTACCAAACTCAAGCTCTAACCTGGGCCCAATTGCATACAGCTGCTAAGCACAAAAAATTGCTTAGCATGAAATTTCTCCCTTAATAAAAACAGGATTACCAACTGAATTTTTACGTGATTTTCAGGATAAGCAAACAACAGCTGAATACCAGAAACAAGCCATATGCAACAAATTAAAATTTTGTTGGTAATCCTGTTTTCATCAAGGAAGAAATTTCATGCTTAGCAAATTTTTGTGCTTACATAGCAGCTCTATGAAATTGGGCCCTGTTAGTTCGGGAGTCTTGACACTTGTGTCCATAAGCAAGAAACTTAACCACTGCTTGGTCCTTAAGCTGGGATGTAAAGCTGTAGGTCCCGTGTGTTGTTACAACAACTATCAACGCACGTAAAAGACCCCAGTACACACTTATCGTAAAGAGAAGGGGTTCGTCCCGGTGTGTCTGGCATTGTGACTATTTTCAATTATGAAGGCTGCACAAGAAAGGAAGAACGAGGGGGGGTTTCAAAAAAACATTCATAAATACCTAAGACTGTTTCGCTATTCCTATTGGTGGAGAGTGCGTCACGTGGGGGTGTTTAAACCTTTGATAATGACCAGTAAAAAGTGTTGAAACATGGGTGTGACATGCGAGCTTGCACCTGTGCTTATAAGACAGTGTTTTCATTCCTATTGGTCTAGAGCAACGGCTGGAACAGTTGTACCACATAACGCGATACGCACGACTCGCACAGCAATCTCCTTATAAGGAGTTGTTTACCCGAGGGCCTTACCATTTCCTAGCTGCAGGGGTGTTGTGTTGAAAGGAATCATTGAAGCAAGCCTCGTTGGGATTACTCCACTAGTTGAAAACCTCTTCACCACACATTGATTCCCTTGATTGTGACTCAAAAGTGAAACAAAGTACAACAAAGCAAAGTGCATCTTAAACAGGGAATCACTTCCGGTTTTCTCCTTCATTGTTTCTTACAATATTTGTGTTTTCCCTGTCAGGAAGCTAAGTGAAGCAGAGTTGAGAGCCCATACTGCACAGTTTGATATGTTTCATCTGCCAACTACAGAAGAGCTGGAACTAGAAAATATCCTTTTTAATGCGTGTTTCTGTAAATTAACAAGGCAAAGTATGCCCAAACTTTAGCTCAATAGACCAATCCATTAAGCTCCGCTCCATTGCGTATTGACCAATCACAACGCAACGAAGGTCTGACAAATAAGGTCCGACATGCGTGCACGTAGCTTGGTGCTCGCGGCAGGGTTGTGCAGAAAGGCATTGGAGAGCCCCACGTGTTCTTGCTAGAACTGGATCGGTGAATTGCAGTGCTACAGTAGTTCTTGTGCTGCCTAGTTAAGTACTGACTGACGGCAGTCATTGACGGCAGTCATTGGAAGGGAAACCATTCCATGTATTGTGGTGGGTGGTGCCTTGTCTGGAGTGTAACAGCATCACTGTATCTTTAGGACTGGACTCCAAACTGTTGGTTCTGTGCATTGTGTCATGCACATAAAGCGTCATGAGCGCCTGCCATGTTTGATACCGGTGCTATATAAGACTTTGATTATTATTATTATTATTATAAACTTATTGTGATAGACAAGGGGCTTCTTAAAAAATTGAAAAAATGTATTCTTTTAACTAAAGCCTGGTACATACTTCCTGCAAATGCGATATGAATTTTGAAGTCAACAATTCGCTCAAAATAATCTTTTGTCAGTTCACTTGTGCTCAACTCCTTCAAAACATTCATTGCAAAAACAGCCATGTGACGTCAAAATTGTTTTGTAAAATGTAAGTTTGAGCCATTAGGAATTGTGATTTTGCCTTTCATAAAGCAAACTTAATGCAAGGCTCTGGTTTTGGATTTGACCAGGGTCTACCGAGGTGGAAGGCACAAAAAAAAAACACTGAGCCAACCTGAATGCGTCAAATGGCTGATTACTATGTACTTTGAAGTGTGATTTTAGGATATATTTCTTTAATGACCAACACGCAGTCGGCCTTTGGACATGTCTCAGATCCACCAAAGAATAAAAGAAATCATGGAAGTTCTTGGGGATTTCAAGACAAGACGAGAGGATGACAGGTTAGTGAGCATGACTGAATGTGTCTTCATCATTGAATTTTTTTATTGCAGTTGTTTGACCATTGAGAAACTTCATACTTTGTAAGGAGACAACTAACATATGGCTGGATAACTCAGTTTGATAGAGTATCAGCACAGAAAGGCAGAGGTCGCAAGTTCAAATTCCATTCTATTCAAATTATCTATGTTCCCATCGTTGGATTATATGAACCCAGTTGGCATCTATGTTCCCATCGTTGGATTATATGAACCCAGTTGGCATCTATGTTCCCATCATTGATTTATATGAACCCAGTTGGTATCTATGTTCCCATCGTTGATTTATATGAACCCAGTCGGTAAAATAAAACAATACATCCCCTTTGGCTGCTTTCCCAAGTTGTATTGTAATAAGCCATTTGCGTGTTAGATTTGAATGTTGTCTGGTATAATGACGTGCTATGATCACAAGTCATCACTTAAGTTTGAATTCCTCAGACTACAGAGACAGTTGCTATGTCACATGATTCGGGTAAGCTTTTGCGTATTTACGTAAGAAATGGTGAACACCATACACAATTCTGAATGGATGTGTATGTCACAATGGTACTAGGGTCTGCTCATCCTGTTGGTTGCTATACAAAAGCTTGCCCCGAATCATGTGACATAGCAACTGTCCCTTTAGTCTGAGGAATTCAAATGTAAGCGGTAACTTGTGACTAAGCAAGTCATTGTACCAGACATCATTCAAATCTAACTCGCAAATGGCTAATTCCAGAGTTCTTGTTTTAATGGTTTACTAAACAGATTAGCTCCTTGAATGGATTTGTGCCCAAATAGTGTTTATCCAATATTTTTTTTTACCAAGGTTTATGTAAAGACAGGTTAAACTTCATTGTCATTCTTCTCTCTCCAGGTTGCTGTATTTTTGACCAGGCTTTGGTCGATGATAGCAGTCACAAAAAAACTTCCAACAATCTAATGTGCTTCAGAAACATGATTGTCATTATCAATGAGAAGACATCTCTATATGGGCGTCACAACTATGTTTCATTGAGAAAACAGATTATAGACCTTTATCACGGCGTGGTCATCTTGATTTTACTCCATTCCAACTCATTGAAACCAAACTGAGGCTGAACGAAATAATAGTCTGGTGCCATGTTTGCGCATTGAATGTTAGCATTCATTACTGTTATGGAAACAGGTAACATGACCGAGATGGTGACAGCGTGATTATAGACCTTTATCACGGTGTGGCCATCTTGATTTTACTCCATTCCAACTCATTGTAACCAAACTGAGGCTGGACGAAATAATAGTCTGGTGCCATGTTTGCGCCATTCATTACTTTTATTGGACACAGGGAAATAGGGAACATGACCAAGATGGCGAAAGCGCAATAAAGGTCTATAAGTGGCTGACATAAGTTTGGGTTTTTGTTGACTGAAAATAATTCCATACGGGGAACAAGAAAACAAAATTTATTGCTGAAGTGAATGTGTTAATCCTTGGTTGATATCTTTGTGCACATGTTTTGTGTTTCTGCAGGTCTCGTGTGGATTATTTATCTCTTTTGAAGCAGGATATGATGTTGTACTACAGCTATAATGAGTTCCTACTGGATAAAGTCATGGATATCTTCCCAATGACTGAGGTATAAGTTTATAGTTGTCATTATGTAAAATTGAGAATAATAGTTTGGGAGGCTAATCATCCTTCAAGGGTCTAGAGGTACTATGTAGGACACAAAACATAATGTCCACATATTTACATCATATTCACACAGTTTGAAGATAATGCTGGTAGTTCCCTTGAATTATTACTTGCTGAGGTGCTGTAGTTTTTGAGAAATGCGTAAGACAAGTCACACAAATTATTTTTGTCTCAAGGGATGAAAATTATTTAGCTTGTAAAATGTTTTTTGTGACTTTGTGTTACTCATTTCTCAAAAACTACAGCACCTCGTCGAGTATGTTTTCAGGGAAGCTTTCTACGACCATTATGTTGAGTCTGTGTAAGTTTAAGGTCAATCTGTGGACATTGTGTTTTGTGTAAGAAGTACCCAAATTCTTAAATCTGCAACTGACAAGCTGAGTTGTGAAGACCACTTCTACAATGTGTTTTGAGCCTTAGCAGTCCTCAATCCTCAGCAATCTGATCAGGACCCAATTTCATAGAGCTGCTAAGCACACAAATTTGCTTAGCATGAAATTTTTTCCTTGATAAAAAACAGGATTACCAACCAAATTTACATTTGTTGCACAATGCTTGTTACTGGTATTTAGCTGTTGCTTGCTTATTCATAAAATCACGTGGAAATTTGGTTGGTAATCCTGTTTATGTCAAGGAAGAAATTTCATGCTTAGCAAATTTTTGTGCTTACAGGCTTTATGAAATTGGGCCCTTAAATTAGGAGGATTTGGGATTTGGGATCAAGAAGAATTTCAGTAATTTGTGTTCCATCATAATTGTATGACCTAGTTTTGAAAATTTGTGGAAATGTCTTAATGGATATAAATGTGAATTGAAAACTGAAAATGATTTTTCTTGTTTTAGTTGGTTGAGTTTCTTGAAGCTAATGAGGTGCAACGTCCAGTCACGATAAGAACAAACACACTGAAGACGAGAAGAAGAGATCTGGCACAGGTAGGAAATGAAGTAGCTGTAGAATATACCCAAAACATTGTGTACTTAAATGTTTCCTTTAAATATAATAGGCATCTGACCTTTACATAAATTCAATATCTGTGACCCTTCTAAAACCTCGGCTTGGGCTCCAGCTCAGGCTTAGGTTCCGAGCGCTAGGTACGCAGCTCGGCCTTTAATTTCCATTTGATGCACATTGCCTGTTACTGGTATTCAGCTGTTGTTTGCTTATCCTGAAAATCACGTGGAAATTTGGTTGGAAATCCAGTTTTTATGAAGGCCAAAATTTCATGCTAATCAAATTTTTGTGCTTAGCAGCTCTATGAAATTGGGGCCTGAGGCACTGCTGGACACTTCTGGTAATTACTCAAAATAATTGTAAGCATAAAAACTTATTTGGTAACCTGGTAACGAGCAATGAAGAGCTGTTGATATTAAACACATTGTGAGAATTGGCTCCCTCTGAACCTACCGTTCTTTTGAGAAAGAAGTTATTTCTCACAAAATATTTGAATTGAATTTGAGACCTCAGCTGAGGTCAAGCATCTGAAAGCACACAACTTGTGCAACAAGGTCGCGTTTTTATTTATTTAATCTTTTGCAACTCTGACGACCAATTGAGCTCAGATTTTCACAGGTTTATTATTTTATGCATATGTTGAGATACACCAAGTGAGAAGACTGGTCTTTGACACTTACCAAAGGTGTCCAGTGTCTTTAATTACCCTTCATCTAACGGCGCTCTGCCTGTGAGGCAGGTACAAGTGGATATTGGAAATTGCACCTTAAACACTAATTGTGCCAAGAACTTAATTGTTGTCCTTGTTCTCATTAACAGGCTTTAATAAACAGGGGTGTGAACCTTGACCCCTTGGCT
This sequence comes from Asterias rubens, assembly GCF_902459465.1. NCBI lineage: Eukaryota > Metazoa > Echinodermata > Asteroidea > Forcipulatida > Asteriidae > Asterias > Asterias rubens. The sequence continues at coordinate 12,741,023 of NC_047079.1, forward strand.
AAGTGGTCAAAGGTCGGACTGGTCGTCTTTGATTCTTCAGTACCAATTGGTAAGTCATAATGGTGGATGGATTTCAAATTACATGGATTGAGCTGTAAAGGCAGTGGACACTATTGGTAATGACTCAAAATAATTATTAGCATAAAACCTTTCCTGTTAACGAGTAATGGGAAGAGGTTGATGGTATACAACATTGTGAGAAACGGCTCCCTCTGAAGTGCCATAGTTTTCGAGAAAGAAGTAATTTTCCACTAATTTGATTTCGAGACCTCGGATTTAGAACTTGAGGTCTCGAAATCAACCATCTAAACGCACACAACTTCCTGTAACAAGGGTGTTTCTTCTTTCATTATTATCTCGCAACCTTGATGACCGTTTGAGCGCAAATTTTCACAGGTTTGTTATTTTATGCATATGTTGAGGTACACCAAGTGACAAGACTGGTCTTTGACAATTACCAATAGTGTCCACTGTCTTGATAAGGATACGCTGGCAAAGGAATTTGAATAGCTTTGGCAAGATACAAACAGGAAACACTATAAGCTCGGTTCATACTCCCTGTGAATGCGAAAGCGATACGAATGTTGACGTCACAAATTCGCTACGAATAATTCGCAGCAGTTGAGTTGTTCTCAACTATCTTGCGAATGTCGCAGCTGAAACAGAGTTGTGATGTAAACAATTTAGTTTGTCAGTTTGTGAAGTAAAAAGTGCAGTTGGTGAAGTAATAGCCACTTTTTACATCATTGAAATAGTTAATGGTGTAAAATAATTATTCTGATATCGTTTACCTCATCAAACTTTGATCCAGCTTAGAACAAATTTCTTATAATTGGGTCTCAGAATTCTTTATCTTTCTTTGTATATACTCAGCGCCTTGAGTACCTTGTTTGGTAGATATGTGCGCTATATAAGACTTCGATATTATTATTATTATATAAGCTTGACATGCCTTATATAAGCTTTGCAAAAATTTTGTTCAACTACAATAACGTGAGATAAGCCTAGTTACTGGATTAATGGGGTGCCCCAATTCGAACAGCGTAAATGGGTGACGCGCGCTCACTTGACGTTACATGAACATTCTTATATTATTTAGTGTTTCAGCTCTATCTTTTTTAGGAGTCACTCACAGGTCTTCAGAACTTCAGAACAAAATTCAGGCATGAAATCTGTAAAGTATAATTTGAAAATATTAGGAATGCTGTTGAGGGTCACCCATTCTCCCTTGTTATTATTGTTATTGTTAATTTGGCGTGTCTTGGCCGAGCGGATAAGAGCTCAACCTCTGGTGCTTCTGTTCAGCAGAGTGTGGGTTTGAATCCCGGTCACAACACTTGTATCCTTGAGCAAGACACTTAACTATAATTGCTTCTCTCCATCCAGGGGTAAATGGGTACCTGTGAGGGCAGAGTTGGTTCTTGTGATTGATTAGCTTAGTGCGCTACATATTTGGCAGCACAGGATGTTTACTCCCCAAGGAGCTGAGATGGTTTAAGGAATGATTTAAGGCCCAGTGACCAGGGGTATTAATGTTGAAGCGCCATGAGCGTCACTGTGTGACAGACCTGAGCGCTATAGACCATGTGAACTTTGTTTAAAATAAGTGTGACCTTGTACATTCTTTGGGTATTCTGGCAGGCAAGATACTGCACAGGTCATATGGGAAAGTTGACATTTCCAAGAGTTATGAAAGTTAAAGCTTTTGAGACAAGTTTTGAGATGCATCCCCTTTCATCATATCAAAAGTTGATAAGAATTAGACAGTTCAATCTTCATAAAATATAAGATTTTATGTTTCCTTCCATTAGGCTGTGTATAAATCGTGCCTGCAGGAAGTCGCAGGTCACATCGTCTACATAAGAAGCAACTTTTATTATTGTTATTATTATTTACAGGTGCAACCCCTGAGTATTTAGCCGGCCATTACATGCTTCAAGGAGCCTCTAGTTTCCTTCCAGTCATGGCCTTAGCTCCTCAAGAAAATGAGAAGGTACTAGATATGTGTGCAGCGCCCGGTGGAAAATCAACTTATATTGGTAAGTAATACTCTCCAGGGCCCAATTTCATAGAGCTGCTAAGCACTCAAATTTGCTTAGCATGAAATTTCTTCCTTGATAAAAACAAGATTACCAACCAAATTTCCATATGTTGCATATTGCTTGTTACTGGTATTCAGCTGTTGTTTGCTTATCCTGAAAATCAGGTGGAAATTTGGTTGGTAATCCTGTCTTTATCATGGAAGAAATTTCATGCTAACCAAATGTTAGTGCTTAGCAGCTCTATGAAATTGGGCCCTGATAAGCGCAGGCTAGTCAAAATATTGGAAATGATTGTATCTCAAGATAGTTAAAGTCTCCTCGATCCAATAAGCAAGAGTTTGCAGATTTTTTTCATCAACTGCCAGATACATATGTTGTAGATAACAGCAGAGGCTGGTTTTTTAGTTGCTAAGTTAAGTGTGATGTCACAGTCTGACAGTAGAAATCAATATGGTAATATTAACAATTTGTCTTACGCTGAGGTTTATTGCTTTAGTGAAATCAGCCCCTGGACAAGTTTTGATTCTCCCGACTTCCAATTAAATTTTAGAAACAAACTGTTAGAAAGTGATTGGAAATATTCACAATATACCTTGGGAAATAAAAACTAATACCTCTATCACCTAAAACTCTTCAACATGTTTCTCCATGTGTAAAAACACCTGCAACTCTATCATGTGAGAGTTTCCCAGCCACAACTATACTTTTGTGGGTGAAAACATTGTTCATGAAATACTGTCTTCACATGCCCAGAACAACTACTCAATTTATGTGGCGCACATGTATTGCTGGTATGGAATTTTGGACCTTTGAACTTTTGGAGGTGTAAAACAACATTTCTTATGGGCACTGTACATGTGTTATTTTTAGACCATCGTAATATTGAGATTGCGCTCTGTTTTTGACTGTTTGATGCATTTTAATCGCCTGTGAAATACTCAAGATACAACTTGCCAAACTTCTCAGGCTGTTTGGAGCGGTTTGAGAAGTTACTGCGAGGCGGTTAAACACAATTGGGTCAATTTAAATTGCATTTTTGACCTTTCTTTACAGCCGCACTGATGAAGAACACTGGACTGCTTTTTGCAAATGATGCAAACAAAGATCGTGTTAAAGCTGTTGTTGGTAACTTACACAGATGCGGTGTCACTAACTCAGTTGTGTCCAATGAAGATGGACGATCATTCCCAAAGGTAAGCATGACGCCATTAAACCAAATGACAATATCATATATAAGATTTGAGGCATTGATACAGCAACCTGTTTAGCTACATGCCATGAGCTGTCTATTTTTATTAATAAACAATATTGCCTTGATCAATGCGCTAAAATGCTAGGTGCGGCACGCAATGGGCTGCATATTACATTTTGGCTTGAAGTTACTGCAGAAAGGTTACAGGCTCCTCTAAATCTTCAAATCAAGCTTTTTAACCTAGACCCTAGTTTTGTTGGATTTTGTCAAATCATTGTGCTTTTTGTCCCCTACTTTGTTTATTTTCTTTCTTCACTTGCACCTTCACTTGCACCTTACGTACATGTTTAGTCAAATCTTGTGATGCAAAGGGATCACCTTACTCTAGACCTTGCTCAAGCCTCCTCTAATGCTGACACTTTCTGCTAATTTGTTCTCTCTTCTTTTACAGCCAGATATTAATAAGTTTATTCTTTGTGTTTCAGATCATTGGTGGATTTGATCGTGTCTTATTAGATGCTCCATGTAGTGGAACTGGTGTCATCTCAAAGGATGAATCCGTTAAAGCTAATAAGGATTTCCAAGACATCCAGAAGTGTGTCTTTCTCCAGAAGCAGTTGATTTTAGCTGCTATAGACTCCATTGATGCCAAGTCTTCAACTGGAGGCTATTTGGTCTACTCAACATGCTCAATATTAGTAAGTGAATCGTGTAATATCTGGTGGTTCATAAGGGATGTGGGTTTGAATCCCAGTCGTGACACGTGTGTCCTTGATGTTAGACACTTAACCATTGCTTCTCGCCACCCAGGAGTAAAATGGGTACCTGTGAGTGCAGAGATGGTTTATGGGAGTGATTAGCTTGGAGCACGGGAACTCGCAGCACTGGCTGCATACTCCCAGGGAGCTGAGATGGTTCAAGGAATGATTTAAGGCTTAGTGACCAGGGGTAATATTGTTGAAAGCGCTTTGAGAAGCCTTTCGGGCTGTGACAAAGCGCTATATAAAATCAATTATTAAATTATTTATTAATAAATACTTTGGACAGTTTCCAGTCTCTGATTAGTCAAAACCCGACCACGTGGGCATGTATTGACGGATGATAAAGGACCGACTTTTGAAAATAGCGAATAAATGGCCCCTGTTTATTTCAGTAAAAAGGGCATTTATTAATGGGAATCGGCGAGGTCCGTTAACAGCGCCAGCCACCAACCAAGGTCATTACCACTCAGCGAAGACCGGGTCCTCGCACTGTTATCCCCTAATTATTTATTACTTCACTGTGTAGGTTGGAAACTAGGGCTAGTATTAATACAAGCAGTATATCTTGACTTCCTCTAGCACAGATTGTCCTTATCAGTGATTGTCGTTATCAGTAATGGTCGTATAGACGCATACATGCGCATCGCCATGTTGGGGGTCAAAATGTGCACAAAAGGATGGTACACATGTTAACGCACCAATGCGCATGTAAACAGGTGTACTATCCTTTAGTGCATGTTTTGACCCCCAACATGGCAGACAGGAGAGGCTCATGTATCTGCCCTGCGCATTGTGCGTTGGGTCTATGTCAGTGATTATATCACAAAAAGATCTTTAAAAACCTACTAATCAATGGTATCCAAGCTGTCTGGATTTCTAACTAATTAAGTTTTCTCTAATCAAATATTGTTATGTCCTGAATTTAAAAGCATGATACTGATTTTTGTTTCGTAGGTTGAGGAGAATGAATGTGTGATAGACTACGCCTTAAAGAAACGTTGTGTCAAGTTGGTACCAACTGGTTTGGACTTTGGACGGGAGGGTTTCACGAGGTGAGTGTTTGATTACTCTAGTCCACACATCCAACACCAAGCTTAAAGGCACTGAACACTATTGGTTGTTACTCAAAATAATTGTTAGCATCAAAACTTACTTGGTAACAAGCAATGGAGAGCTGTTGATAGCTTAAAACATTGTAAGATTTGGCTCCCTCTGAAGTAACGTAGCTTTTGAGAAAGAAGTAATTTCTGACTAAAATACTTGAATAATTGAATAAGAGACCACAGCGGAGGTCTCAAATTCAAGTATCTGCAACCACACAACGTGTGCGACGAGGGTGTTTTTTTTCTCTTCAATCATTCTCTCTCAACTTTGACAACCAATTGAGTTCAAATTTTCAAGCCACACTCGGCTGAACACCAGAGCTTGAGTTCGGTGCTCTTATCCGCTCGGCCACCACACCCCACATTACTTGAACATGCATTAAAGCATATGATGCCCATAGCAACAACCACAACCACATCCATCGATTCAGATACAGCCTTATACATGTATTCAGCTGTCTAATATTTAAAGGCACTGGACACCTTTGGTAATTGTCAAAGACCAGTCTTCTCACTTGGTGTATCCCAGCATATGCCAAATAACAAACCTGTGAAAATTTGAACTCAATTGGTCATCGAAGTTGCGAGAGAATAATGGAAGAAAAAAACACCCTTGTCGCACAAAATGTGTTCTTTCAGATGGCTTGAATTTAAGGCCTTAGCTGAGGTCTCGATTTCAATTCAAATATTTAAGTGAGAAATTGCTTCTTTCTCAAAAGCTAAGTTACTTCAGAGGGAGCCGTTTCTCTCAATGTTTTTTTTACTATCAGCAGCCCTCCATTGCTCATTACCAAGTAAGTTTTTATGCTAAAAATTATTTGGAGTACTTAACCAAAAGTGTCCAGTACTTTTAATTATACAAATATATACGACTTGATATCAGTATAATGCAATGAGTGTTTTTTTCCTTCAGATTTCGTGAGCGGCATTTCCACCCTTCTTTGAAGTCCACTCGTCGTTTTTATCCACACACTCACAACATGGATGGATTCTTTGTGGCCAAACTGAAAAAATACTCCAACAAAATCCCAGACAAACGTAAGTTTCAATTTTTAGTGTTTGTTAAAGAAATTCCAAAAAGGGTTTCAATTTCTGTTCGCATGTTTCGTTCTTGCTTTGATTTCTTCCTCTTGAAGGTTGATTGTTGGTGAAATATTTTTATGATAGATTTTGGAAATTACTAAAATATGAATGGGCTCACCGGTCAAACTACACAAAACCTTGCAGGAAAATTCATGGATAATTTACAATTGAGATAATCTACAAAATGACTTCTGGTGGGTAAAGAAAAAAAAAAAAAATCCCCTCCTCCCCCCCCAAAAAAAAATAACAATCAAATAAATAAAAATTGGGAAAGAAAAACACACGCCAGTGTGTACACCCCTGCGACCATGGACCTCCTATTGTCCCTCTTTTGTTTATATCCCAAATTTTTTGCAACAGCTCCCATTGTTTTTTTACACGTTTTCCAGCTGTGGACCTTGCCCAAACCGTGGAATCTATTTCCTCTTTTCCTATAAGTTCCTGGTTTGAATATTCCTACTCAATACACACACAAGAGTGTATACGCCTGCAATCATGAACCTCCTATTGTCCCTCTTTTGTTTATACTTTTTTTTTTTTTGCAACAGCCCCCCATTGGTTTTGTACACATTTTCCAACTATGGACCATCAATAACATTTGTGGAGTAAAATTTTGTTGTAGTGTCTTAAATATTTGTTATTCTTTTCATATTAATCTTGTTGATGAATAGAAGGCAATGATGTGAAGGAAGAAGATGCTGAAAAAGAAGCAGGTAAATCCACAGCTAACGGAGAGGATAAGGAAGAGGAAGAGGCTGTTGAAAGCCCAGAGGAGGACAAGGAGTCTTCACCAGAGCAGCAATCTAAAGTACAACACACTGCAGTCCATAAGAAAAACAGGTTCTTTGCTCGCAAGAAACGGAAAGTAACATCAGGGGGGTCAGCCGAAAACGCCAAACCTGAAGGGAAGGGAAAACCAAAACACAAGAAAGCTAAGGGAACATCGAAAATAGCGAAGTCGGACTCCGCTGGTAAATCTACTGGAAAATCACCAGCTGGAAAAGATGGCAAAGCTGAAGCTTCATTTGCCAAAAAGAAGAGGGGTAAAGTGTCTCAGACTTCCGTTCCAAAGCCAAAGAGTTTTGGTGATAAAGTTAAAGGAGAGGCCAAGAAACGACGCGGTGATACCTCAGGGTCATCAGGAGGTGGGAAGAAGAGAAAAGACACTCGTTGATTATCCATTGTAACTCAACCAGTAATGTTTGATGTTAAAGGCACTGGAGACTATTGGTTGCGAGAGAATAATGGACGAAAAACACCCCTGTCGCACAAGTTTTGTGCTTTTAGATGCTTGATTTCGAGACCTCAGCTGGGGTCTTGAATTCAATTCAAATATTGAAGTGAGAACTACTTTTTTCTCAAAAACTATTTTTATTTCAGAAGGAGGCGTTTCTTACAGTGTTTTATACTATCAACAGCTCTCCATTGCTCGTTACAAAGTAATGTTTTTATGCTAACAATTATTTTGAGTAATTACCTATAGTGTCCAGTGTCTTTACGGTTAGAGACTTCTTATTTCCCCCTATTTCTTATAAAGACGTTTCCTATCATAAAACGATCACAAAAGGTGAACTTGGACGAGGATCAGCTCTTCAACATTTCCTGCTTACTCGGAATCCACTATTCACATTTTTCAGTCTGTAGTATTTGAGAAATTAGTGAAACATCGTCACGAAAGTATGTTTTACATGCTAGAATATATTTTCATTTCTCAAAAACTACAGCACCTCAGTAAGTAATATTTTCAGGGAAGGTTTCTACCATCATTTTCAAACTGTGTAAGTTAGATGTAAATCTGTGGACATTGTGTTTTGTATCCTACAAAAGGTGCCCAGACACTTTACAATGCACATCGTCCTCATCATAAATGAAAAAAGTTTACATCTTTCTGTATTTATAAAATTCAGTCATGGGGGATTGTTTTACTTGGCTGATTTTGCTGAGAATTCGTTTTGGGCAGAGGGAAAGGTCGGCGATTTATGTTCTTTTTTGTTAATTTTTTTAGTGTAAAGTTTTAGGTGTTTCTTTGGACTAAATGTTTAGTCCATTCTGGATTGAGCAGTAAAATAGTACAGGTTTGAAGTAACATACAAGTAATCAGGAAATTAAAATTACTATAATTGTAAAAACCCATTATCGGATCATTTATGTTTAAAAACACTTGTACATGTGTATCACTTTCTCTTGGCTTTTTGTTTCTCGATAAACTATTTTCTTTTTCCATAGTAATACAGTGTAGTAACCCCTGAATTAACATTACAAAATAGAATTTAATGAAATCACTTTTCTTATTTGAATTATGTTTAGATTGTTTTCAATAATTTTATTTGTAAATGTTTTGGGGTAATAATTTTGTTGATGAGCGGTGCATATTCTGGGTTGATAAGTGCTGTTGTTTTACAGTGTTTGTTCATTCTAATCACAGTCATGTACATTATACAATTGTTGCACGCTGTGACGTAGTCTTGGCCCAAGACTATGGTGCTTGATATTGGATAGTGTGCTATGCGCAGCTGTAAATCTCCAAAGCGCTCCCGCCACGGTATGACTTAGTTAACTGGCGAGCTTGAAATCTAGACTATACTGGCAAGTACAACTGTGCGTATCCAATATCAACCACCATAGTCTTGGGCCGAGACGAGCTGTGACTGGGTCCATGGTGTTTTGTACACCCGATGGTAGTCTAGGTTCCTAGACCATTGGTGTTGCGTGGTCACACACAACCAACGTTCCGATTATGCACGGCAAAAACTGTACACGCTTGTAATGAACGAACGCTAGCGGGCGCTCTGTTTCTCTGATTTCCTGTGGTGAGCACAGGACATGGGGAGATCCCTGGGAGATCCGGAAATCAGAGAAACAGAGCGCCCGCTAGCGTTCGTTCATTACAAGCGTGTACACTGTACAGTTTTTGCCGTGCACAATCGGAACGTTGGTTGTGTGTGACCACGCAACACCAATGGTCTAGGAACCTAGACTAACCCGATGGGGAGAATGGCACCCGAGGCGAAGTTGAGGGCGCCATTTTCCCCTATGTACAATGGATCCCTGTCATACCGGTTAACAAACTAATGTTACCCTCCGCTATAGGCCTACATGCGTGTTTGTATCACATCCTGAGATTGGTTCTCGTCCAATAAAACTTCAAAATTTGTTACCGAGGTATAACAAATATCTTTGTCCCATGTTAGTACTTAAAATAAGTAAATACCCCGCAAGGAGGCTGTCTTCACTTTGTAATGACGGGTTGGTGACTGGCCGCTGTTAATCAACTGACCCAACAACAGAAGCTCTTACACTAATATTGCCATTAACTTTTTGTTGTTGAATTATTTCATGAATTGCTTTATTGTTTTCAAGACACATTCTTAAGGCTGTTTAATTTCGCATGGTCGGGACCTATAGTTTCGGTCACCATTTACTATGTTGCATTTGTTCAAGAATCAGACTGTTTGAAAATTAACAGAACCATAACTTAAAATACTTTGGTTGGTGTCAGTTAAATGCTTTGCATTTGTTGTCATGCGCGAACCAGCTACCTTGTTCTGCTTTATTGTACACAAACGCGCTAGCAAGTAGACTTGATTTCAAGTCTGAGACGGTGGTTATTCCTCTGCATCAGCCACAAAAAAACGCCCGACGTTTCTATTAGGATCAATGGCACTTGTGATCGTATGCTAATGACGGAGGTTAATCTGCAAGAGGGCGCTATTTCAGGCAATAATGTATTGGCTATCATGGGGACCAAAAGTCACGTTCACAAACTTGGAACCAAGTCTAGCTGGCTAGCTGGCTAGATGTGCGTTTTCAGCCAAAACTAAACGGTCTCGAAATCTGCATCACATTTCTGAGAAGTATATTTGTGGCACAATCTCTCCATTCTCCTTAAAACCCAGTTGATTTGATATGGATTTCGGGAGTACCCCTTGTGGGGTATTTAACACAATGGACCACACAAGGCATTTGCTGTTCAACTTGGACCCCATCACATTATTTTTTAGAAAGGGGAATAAAAGAACAAGCACATTGAGTGCACATTGCATACAGAACGGTTACACTATTATCGGCGTAAGATCACTTGGGCGCCAGTTTGGTTCCGTCACGCGTCCAACTGGTCCCAAACCGAATGCGCGAAACCTGCACTGTCTAAATATTAGGGTAGTTCATAGAGAGGCGTCTTTATATCGCGTGAATAAATCCGCACGTGACAAGTTTTTGACCAATGTTAGAGTGCATGAACTCTCCGCGGTATTTATGATACATGTTAATTATTGACCTTTTAGATTGTTAGGAACTGTGTGTAAACACTTAAACCTTACCCGGGTTTTATCATATTTTTAGCATAGTCATAAAACCCGCACTTTGAGCTCAACTTGACGTGGTAACCCTCTTACAGTACGACCTTTTAATACGATCAAAACATTTATCGACATAAAGCTCTTATAGCAATGCAAGGAGCTAGCTGCGCTACATGAGTTGTGAAGTTAACAAGATTAATTAAGAATCATCGATTGAAATACTTGTCCATCTGGTAAGTTACAAGTTTAGAAGAAATTACTGAACCTTTATAGTTGCATCATATCAATAGGGAGGTTTAGCTGCACGTTTACGCGAGCAAATGCGTAGTAGGCCTACGTCAGAAAATTGTGTTGTTAAAATCTCATGTTTTCAGTATACGTGAAGTTGCCATTTTTAACGTCTGGTGCGAATGTGCAGACGTATTTATACGTGAGCATGAAATAATCCCTAAAGTGGTGATGTTACCTTACAGAAACACGTGTTTGCCCGCGTAAAACGTGCAACTAAACCCCGCTACTGCACAGTTCAATTGAATGTCATGCTGTCTGCACAGAAAAAGAAGCAAATGGGGTCAAACTAAAATGCAACTGAAACTATGATACCAATGAAATTGCTGCCACATTTTCGCACACTTGTCCTTAGGGTTGTCTTCATGGAAAGCGGTTTGAGATGCGGTAAATTCGATGTTAATGTGCCGCATGCTGGCCAGCTGCCTTTGCTGGTGGATGATACCCTAGCTTAGACTGATGATATTCGCTGGGTTCCAATTTTACTTTGGTGTGGTGTACTTGATATCCCACTCTAACTTTATTGTGGTCTCCAGTGCCAAAATAGGAATAGCAAATGTTGATGTTTAGTTTTAGTCCTCGCATGATTGAAGTCGCTTCCATCGCCAGGAATCAATTAGGTCTACTTTCGAACTTTGTATTTCTTGCTACATGTATTTTTTATTATCTGTATGTTCAATCAAAGACATTATTATATGGCTGCTGTATATAAAACCGTTTCCTTTTTTCAAGTGTGGTGGGTGCAATTTTTGCATGTCGACTTCCTATAAGAGAATTATTAACCTCCATGGTACGCAACGGCAGCCGGGCAGCACCACAACACCGCGTGTTGATTACGTCACATCGCAATGAACTCGTAATATAGAATATTACGGGACTTGCAGTCTATATGAGGTATTAAAATGCACAGTCTACGAGATTACACAAGTAACTTTTTGCAATTTTAAGCATATTGTCTCACAATCTTGTTTCAACAGTTTTAACGGCACAATGGAAACCAAGATTCGGCACATCCTCCTGGGTGTGTTTCTCCTTACTGCACTCATTCTTGGGTTCTCGTCAGCAATTCGTGTCACTGATCTAAACATCGTGGACAGAGCAACCACATGTTTCGTGGTCGAATGGGACTACAGTCTCGATGGTTACAACTCAAGTCGATTGCTTGGTTTTGAACTCATTGTGTCTACTTTGATATTTGACAAAGAAGTTGCTCAGGAAGATATCCATCGTAGCCAATCGTCTGTATTGGTTGGTAATTTGACCAGTGGTAGTACATTCCATGTGTGTATTACTCCATTGATCTCGCAAGGTGCAATTGGAAACAAGACATGTGCATTTGCGTCCACTGTATACAATCCATGGAATACACGCGCTAAAATAGCTACGTTCATTGGAATTGGAATATTTGTTATTTTTGTGCTTCTCATGATGTTCGAGTTCAAGTATCCAAGACAACCAACGAGTGACAGTGGTCCAAACCAGTCGACAGTCAAAACAATGAAAAATGACGTTGTGAATTGAAGTATACGCATCTACAAGATTCAAGTTTCAAGTATCAGTAACTTCGTAACTGTGACAACAGATACATCGTAACCATGACAACATATTCAACCATTATTTTCCACCACCCCTGGAGAGCTTGAATGATTTGGGATGTTTTGATATCACCTGTATTCTCGTATGTGCCTTTTATACAGTGAATAGACCCCACAAAGTTGTCCATTCAACCTGGACAGCACAGAGGAATTCTACCCGTTATGCATGTCCTTACACACCGGGGCTTGTGGGGTCCTGACAACACCAGAACAATAGACCCCACATCAACAAAGGAAAACCTTTAGGAAAGGGAAACCAATGCACGACCCCCACCCCCACGCTGATCCGTGAGTTTGGGTGTACCCGTTGGGTAACCGAGGATTACCCGTTGGGTAACCGAGGATTACCCGTTGGGTAACCGAGGATTACCCGTTGGGTAACCGAGGATTACCCGTTGGGTAACCGAGGATTACCCGTTGGGTAACCGAGGATTACCCGTTGGGTAACCGAGGATTACCCGTTGGGTAACCGAGGATTACCCGTTGGGTAACCGAGGACCAGTGACAAATGGATCCGGGTATTTGACAGAGCGAGATGGTCACTGCAACGTTCTCGGGTATAACGCCAACGAGGACCTTCCAAACAATGGGAGAACATAGAAAAGTTTTAGATTATTGGGATGCAACAATATGTGTTTTAAAGAGAACGTGAACATATTTTGGCTTTTGAACCGTTAAATAGTTTTAACCATTAATGAATGTAGATACATGTAAATGCAATAAAACTATCCTGTTTTATAACACGGACATTTTCTTGAAGCATTCAACCCCAACATAATAGTAATAACTAAATACATAACAAAGTATAGTTGCTACAAATTAAATTGTCCATTTATTGTAAAATCATTCAGATGAAAATAAAACTTATATTTGTACATAGTATATAATTATATAACCCCTGGAAGTGTAAGTGTCTTTGAAAAGTATAACATCTATAATATTGTATAGGATTTGAGGCATATTGCATGGTGAGGTATCAATGTATATTTGGTTTGCAGTAACACCATGTGTGTATCTACTTGCCAGGTAGAGTTGTTCTTAGGGAACTGTCTTGCTTTATTCTACTGCCGTGGAGTAGATAATCGGAGGGTCGGGAGACATCTCAGTTCTAAAAAGAACTGTCCTGCTTTTTAACTATTACCAGGGCGGATGGTATAGAAATTAGACTGGACTACTACTTTGGCTTATAGGATCGTAATTAACTGTACTGCCGCGGAGTCTGTTCTGAAATTGGTCTCAACGTTTCGACTGGCTTGCTCTAGTCATCGTCAGGAGACGATATTGTTAAGAAATAATATATACACGATTTCCAACCTGCAAACCACTATAGCGAATGTGCGGTCACTCTAAATATTGCAATTAAATTTTGACATTTTAATTGTGTAAAAACATTATAATTTTTTAAACCGAACCAGTTGGTAAATATAAACCGAACCAGTTGATAAATAAATGTTAATGATTTCTATTTATAAACTATCTCTACATGTCTGTAAATGTACAAAGTATTAAGGGCAGTGGACACTATTGGTAATTACTCAAAATATTTATTGGCATGAAACCTTACTTGGTAAAGAGTAATTGGGAGAGGTTGGTGGTATAAAACATTGTGAGAAATGGCTCCCTCTGAAGTGGAGTAGTTTTCAAGAAAGAAGTAATTTTCAACGAATTTACTTTCAAAACCCCAGATTTAGAACTTAAGGTCTCGAAAGCAATTGCATCTGAACGCGCACAACTTCGTGTAAACAAGGGTGTTTTTTCTTTCATTATTATCTCGTAACTTCGATGACCAATTGAGCTCAAATTTTCACAGGTTTGTTATTTTATGCATACGTTGGGATACACCAAGTGAGAAGACCTTTTTTTGACAACTACCAATGCTGTCCAGTGTCTTTAAGGGCACTGGACACGTAATTGTCAAAGACCAGTATTTTCACTGGGTATCTCAACTGTGCATAAAATAACAAACCTGTAAAAACTTGGACTCAATTAGTTACAAGTTAAAGTTGCAAGAAAACAATGAAAGAAAAAAACACCCTCTTGCAATAGTGTGCTTTCAGACCAGAAGCCTTTTATTTTGTTGTGAAGTTTACCTCTTTTTCAAAACTACGTTACTTCAGAGGGAGTCGTTTCTCGGCTTGTGAGAAACTATCAACAGCTCTCCGTTGCATATAGTTTTACCAAGTATAAGGTTTCATGCTAATAAATATTTTGAGTAATTACCAAAAGTGTACAGTGTCTTCAGGTCTATTATTACAAAGGAGGTAAACACGTTTTTCCAAAGAGAATTCTATAAGTAAGGGACTATTAATTTTGGTTTTTACCCATACACCGATGTGTGTTAGCACTGTATACTCAGTACTTTCCCGAGTCCTGTGAAAACAAATATCACAGGCATATTACTCGGATGTGATTCGAACCCACGACCCTTGCAATTCTAGAGATGGCGTCTATGAGATGTACACGAGTTAAAAAACGAAGGGTGTGACACATTTTTATAGCGTCCACCAGTTAACCCTTCAAGATTAGGGGGGTGGTGGGGCTGACGCCCATGATATCAGTTCATCGACGAAATCTGTCTGTGTTGGGCATTGCACGGTAGGCTCCTCAAAATCACCGAAGAAAAATTCAAGACACTCGTCAAAATACGGCAATTTCGACGACGGTTGGGAACAGCTGTCCATCTCTTCCGAACAACCAATTAATGTATCGAGAGCATGATCAAGTTCGTCAAACTTTTCTCCATCGTAGCTCTCATTCAAATAGCAAATACAACCTCGGTTAAGTTGCTCTTCAAAGTTGGAAGGGAAACCTGTTCTAAATGTTGTATAAAACTCTTGGTAGAGTTGTTGTGCGCATGGGCACGTGGTATTCCAGTCATCGGGATGATCTTTGCCGATTGTAAGTACATCAAGACAGACCTCAAAATATAAAAGAGTCTCTTCATCAGGACAGACAAACACATCAGTTGAAATATTGGAAAAGGGTAAAGATCTGTTGTAAAGGTCAAGCAAACAACAGATGAAGCGCGGAAACGGAAAATCGTCGACAAATCCACAACGGTCAGTATAGGGCAGCTCTCTGACACTGCCCTCTTTGACCATGTCACCAAATTCACTTACATCGTGACAGAGACAGTCGGGTGGTGCTTCCGTTCCAAATGTAGCATTGAGCAAACTATTGAATGAATCCCAACATGGACACACAAGTTCATCGTCGGCATACGCACCCGAGTAAATTCCACCACATTGATAATAAAAATCGTAGTCGAAAGCTGGACAGACAAATCCATATGTGTGTATAACTGCCGAGTCAGAAATGTTGTTAAAGTAACAATATAGGAAGCGTGGAAAAGGAAAGTCACTGTAACACTCCCTGTGGTTTTTATTACGTTTGTGAACTCCATTGCTTCGCTTTGAACGATGATGATGATGAGAACTATCATCAATGCTACGACGGCGACGTTTTCTCCCACAGCCACACCCTCCATCTTCTCCTTCAAATGTTAAAGAGAGAATCTCAGACAAAGTATAAAATGAAGGACACTGTCCGGATCCATCACAAACTTCCGCCATATCGCCATAGTCAGCAATGAAATTACTGCCACTGTGAAATTCATAGCAAATGGCAAGCCAGTGAAGTTCATCGCTATCGGGGCATTCGAACCCATTCGTAAGGTTGAAGCCAGATGTTTCGATATTGTTCAGGCACTCGATGAAATAAGGGTATGGAAAATAAAACGGAGGTTCACCTGTACCAAAGGTTTCGTTAAGTATGTCATAAAGATCGTCTACACTGGGACATGAGACATTAAAGGCTTCTTCTGAATCACATCCATGTTCAAAATAAAGGTAATCACAATAGTCCAGAAACAATAAGGTTTCATTATCAGGACACACTTTTCCATTTGTTAGATTTACTGGACCTGGCTCATAAAATTTCTCAATACAGTAAAAGAAATTGGGAAATGGGTATTCCCCTTTACCATACAAGCGTTTACAAGCGACACTACTTCTGTTCGAGCCCCTTTTCATCCTTACACGGTAATCAAAATCGTGATACTCGTAGCGGCGACAATGTAATACTGGCGTCTCAGGTGTTGACATTTCTGTTGTGGTTGGTGTGTCAGTTGTTGTTGACAATTCTGTTGTGGTTGGTGTGTCAGTTGTTGTTGACAATTCTGTTGTGGTTGGTGTGTCAATAATTATTGTTGTTGACACTGTTGTGGTTGTTGGTGTGTCAGTTGTTGTTGACATTCCTGTTGTCGTTGGCGTGTCAGTTGTTGTTGACATTTCCGTTGTGGTTGGTGTGTCAGTTGTTGTTGACTTTTCTATTGTGGTTGGTGTGTCAGTTGTTGTTGACATTTCTGTTGTGGTTGGTGTGTCAGTTGTTGTTGACACTGTTGTGGTTGGTGTGTTTGGTGAGTCAGCTGTTGCTGACACTATGGTAGGTGTGTCAGTTGTTGTTGACATTTCCGTGGTGGTTAGACGTATGCCAGTAGTTGCTGGTATTTCTTTTGTAATAGACACTTTTGTTGTGCCAACAGTTGATGATAACCCGGTTGTGGTTAACACCTCAGTTGTTGTTTCATCTGAAATATAGAAAAATAATTTGTATTTTAGCAAACAACCCAATTAGAGTTCAATGGTTCCGTTCAAGGTGAATCATATAATCACAAGTCGTAGAATCCTTGTTCGGAGCATATTTTTCTGTATTTTTCCGTGCCCATTTGAAATCTGGACTTTTTGAATTAAACATCTAAAAAATCAATCTTCCTTGAAGCCCACGTAGTATATTCCTTTATATTGCGTGCAATTTTGCGCAAATAAATATTAAGATTTTAACAATATTGCTCAATACAAGAAGGTTTACATGTATTCGAGTTTATGCACCAACAAGAGTCTGCTAAAGTCACGTTTTTTCTTGAAAGCTGAAAATGTGTGTTTGAAGGCACTGGACACTTGGTAGTTGTCAAAGATCAGTCTTCTCACTTAATAACAAACCTGTATAAATTTGAACGTAGTTGGTCGTCAAAGTTGCGAGAGAATAATTGAAGAAAAAAACACCCTTGTCGCACAAGTTGTGTGCTTTCAGATGCTTGAATTTTAGACCTCAGCTGAGGTCATTCAAATAATATTTAGTGAGAAATTACTTCTTTTGCAAAAACTAAATTAAAGGGAGCCAATTCTCACAATGTTGTATATTATCAACAGCTCTCCATTGCTTGTTACCAACTCAGTTTTTATGCTAACAATTAAATAGTGTCTTTAAGTCGCGTTGTTATGTGAAAGCTGAGTGAGAGGATTTAACGTTTTATGCCTAATTGAAGAAATTTTGCTCATATAGTTATTGGAAGTATATATTAAAAGTGTTGAAAAGCCCATACATGTCATTAAATAATGCGACAAGGTTTCAAGGTGAACTAATGATAACAACCCTATAACTTATATAGGATTTGAGGCATTGCATGGTGAGGTATCAATGTATATTTGGTTTGCAGTAACACCATGTGTGTATCTACTTGCCAGGTAGAGTTGTTCTTAGGGAACTGTCTTGCTTTATTCTACTGCCGTGGAGTAGATAATCGGAGGTTCGGGAGACTTCTCAGTTCTGAAAAGAGCTGTCCTGCTTAATTAACTATTACCAGGGCGGATGGTATAGAAATTAGACTGGACTACTACTTTAGCTTATAGGATCGTAATTAACTGTATTGCCGCGGAGTCAGTTCTGAAATTGGTCTCAACGTTTCGACTAGCTTGCTCTAGTCATCGTCAGGAGACTGTATAACTTCAAACAGATCTCATGTAGTTGAAGAGGACGTATTTAAGGACGTTTGGTAAAGGGGACGATATATACTATGTATGAACAGACTGCCTCCACAGTGACAAGCACAATGTGTAGACATGTAAATGCTCTAAAAATGAATGTTTGATTTTGCATTCTCACCTTTACACTCAATCCCAAGAAAGCTCCCGGCACAGTTGCATTCACAATTGGGCCGGTCCAATGCCCCACCGTTTGCACAGTATAAATTACACGCTGAAAATAATGATAATAATAGTAATGTTTACACCATAGAAAAAAATACACATTTTTCTAAACGTAGAAATATGGATGGACATTTTGAATAGTGATAATGTGATTGCAACAAAGGGTTTTTAGTCCCAATGGTTTATCTTTTATAAATTTGGTAAGAGTGCCAATTGGTGTTCTATAAGAAATAACCGTCTTAGAAACGTCTCATGCTATCATGAAGTTTACTCCTCTTAAAGACATGGACAATATTGGTAATTGCAAAAGACCAGTCTTCTCTCTATTGTGCATACAAAAACAAACCTGTGAAAATCGGGACTCAATTGGTCGTCGAGGTTGCGAGATAATAATGTAAGAAAAACACCCACGAATTCTGAGGTCTCGAAATCAAATTCAAAAATTTTAGTGAAAATTTACTTCTTTCTCGAAAACTACGTTACTTCAGAGGGAGCCGTTTCGCACAATGTTTTATACTATCAACAGCTCTCCATTGCTTGTTACCAAATAAGCTTTCACACCAAAACTTATTTTGAGTAATCACCAACAGTGTCCAGTTCCTTTAAATCAGTTCTTTTCCCTCCACACACAAGTGTTCATGGTGAGACAATTGTGTACAAATATTGAAGACATGTTAAGTCAAACTCACTGTTATACACATGCAATGTGAATGGAACAATAGGTAACTCTCCGATTGAGCCCGTTGCAACTTGCTCTTCCATGAATGTCCTAAATTCCTCACGAAATGGTCTGTCCGGATTGACTGCTTGGTTGAATATGCTCTCAAAGTCTATTGTGAGGCTGCCAGGTCTGTTGTATCACAAAGAAATAAATGACAACAACATTGAGTACTGCGAAAGGTTATTCATCTTTGCTTTTGCAAATTCATATCGCACGATGTTTAATTATAGTATGCAAGTATTGACTGCTTTCAGTGCTATGGGTTATCACAGGGGATCATTGTTTCAAAGTGGGAATTCCTCGTGATGGAGTGATTGTCTACTGTTTTAGAGTGGGAATCTCTATATTTTAAGATATAGGCCATACAAAGACATACAAAACGCAAGGCCACTTTCTACGATTTCGGTTGGTCAGTTTTCTTTTACCACGGATAAAATTGCCCAACTTTGATTAACTTTTACCTTATATCGTGGACCACTGTTTCGATATACACGTCATTGAGTGAACTACTCTCGTAAATCATATCCATCTGTTAAAGTGATAAAAACGATCACAAATAATATTAACGAGATATTATTGGATAACAATCTTGTATCAAGTATGTTTATAACTATCACAAACACCAATACACACTGTATCTAGGACTACTACTAAATAGTGGGTGCGTTCGATTATCGATTAGCTTCCCCGGGTTTACCCCGATCTGCCCCCGGTACGTTCGAATAGCTGTGACGTCATTCCAGGGGCTCACCCGGGTCAGCCCCAAGTGCCCTGCTTGTGGAACGGGTCACATGGGGCTGGCCCGAGGTGCATGACGTCACCACGAGAGGGCGAGTGATCGTTCGATTAGCTCTTGTCAGGGGCTCACCCGAATGAGCACCGCAGGGTCGACACAGGGAAGCTAATCGAACGCACCCATTTTATTTTTATAGAATTGAAACCTATGAACATTTCATTCAATGGGCGAACGCGTTTTTGAGATATCGGCGAAATTCAGGAGCGAATTATTTTGTCCGCGAAGGAAGAATAATCCCTGTAAGGAATACATACTCGGAGAAGTTTTTATTATTCAAACATTTAGGGAGGTGAGACCCTTTCCCAAAACCGTCTTACTTCGAAGTAAAATTATCAATTCTCGATATCGAGATTTACGGATTTATTTTAAACACGTGTCATAACACGGCGAAACGTGCGCCGGGAAACAAGGGTGTGGGTTTTCCCCAATATTTTCTCCCGACCCCGCGATGACCGATTGAGCCTAAATTTCCACAGGTTTGTTATTTTATATATAAGTTGTGATACACAAAGTGTGGGACTTGGACAGTACTGTTTATCGAAAGTGTCCAATGGCTTTAAAGGCACTATGGCGTGTTTATAGTAATATATACAAATAATTATAGAGATCATTCATCAAAACAACCACTATAGGATTAAACAATATTGAATACCACGCCGTGGGCAAAGGCGCTTTAATTACAGCATCTAGTTTTGTAGACAAAATGTGATTTACTCCATCTTTCTTGGTGAATGTCCTTTTTTGTTTATCTTGGAGCAAGTTCGGGTGGCGACCATTTGTCAACCACTGGCCATTGTTCCATGGTTACCTATGCATTGAATACATCCTGGGTACCAGGCAAAATCAACCAATGGTTAACTATAGTCGACTATAGTGCCTAACTCGAACTTGCTCATGGCTGAACTACTGACTCAGAAATGGACAATCAAAAATTATAGATATGTTAAACTCCTAAGCACTTCCCTACCATTTTTTTTCCATGGGCCTTTATGGGCTCTGACAGCCGATTTCACGAAACGCTAAGATCAATCCTATTATATCTTGAGTTAGGACAAGTAACTTAGGATGGGTTCGATGCGTCCTACGTCTTTGGATACTCGTCCTAAGTCCTATGATTAATCCTTAATTAGGAAAAGTTTGGTGGAATCGACGGCTGGTAAATAAATCAACGAAACATACCTCTGAGATAAACGTTTTGGCAAGGTTTTGATATTCAGCTGATGAGTGGTCGTTGTATACTGGTTCTTTGTCGAACGTCACATTTCCACCAACAAACTCTACATATTTTAATCCAAACAAACACATAATGTTATAACAAGAACGAACATGGGTCTTAATATAAAGAACAATAATAATATGTTCAACATAAATATGAAGGCAAAACTGAAGTAAAACTTTATTATAAATATCAGATTAACATATGTCTCGATTGAATGACATATCCGAGATTACTACCAGCCAATTTTATGGATTTAGAAAACGTAATCTCTTTTCAATTACATTTTGTTTTTGCCTTTATTAGGATACACGTTAATTTTTTTCTGCGGAGTTAGTTACAAAAAGGTCAAACAAAATCGGAGTGTCACTTTGTGTATCCAAACATATTGCACAACACCAAACCTGTTTAAAATTGGACTCAAATTGTTCATTGATGTTGCAAGAGAAATTAAACGAAAGAAAAAACACCCTTTTTGCACACATTTAACTAGGCCTGAAGTCTTGTTATATTTGCGTGAGCAATTAAAAATAATTTTTTTTTTACTTCAGAGGTAGCAGTTTCTTACACTAACAATTTATAATACCAACATCTCTCCATTGCTCGATATCAAGTAAAAGTGTATGATAACAATTGCAACTACTTTGCGAAGGTCATCCGCACTCGTACCATTATTCTCTGCATGAGGAGGCCATTGGGCCAACTTTGTGTGCTTACTGTATGCATAAACGTTTTTCATCATATCAATTTCTCATGTATAGCAGAAAACTTCTAGGTGCTTATGCAAGTTCCCTATGGATTTGCATGTCGTCACTCGTGTGCTAAACCCGGGGTACGTATAGCCAGCATTTACCCTTGCTTACGGTTTAACAGCTTCCTCATTAGAGCACGCGCACACTGATGCTGCACAACAGGGCCCAATTTCATAGAGCTGCTTAAGCACAAAATTCATTGCTTAGTAAAATCAGATTACCGGCCAAGACTCCACTCAATTGTTATGCTAAGTAAACAACAGCTAAATACTAGGCATAAGCAATGTATATGGCATGAAATTTGGGCCAGTAACATGTGTAAAATAAGCGAGCTATTTTCGTGCTTAAGCAACTTTTTGGCTTAAGCAGCTCTATGAAATTGGCCCTGACTTGTGAACAAGTCGTTAAATGTCTGTCGCGGTGATTCTCGCGGTATTCCCTGTGATTTTTCGCGGTATTCTCGTGAGACTGCTGACCCCGCGAGACTATACTGCTCTGACGACAACGGTCCCATTAATGGGCAATAAAAAGTCGGCAACCAGCAGTTCGCGCGAGAGCAGTGATCCCGCGAGAGCAGAATTCGTTACGACACCACCACGACTCGACTATAGGCCGGTTCATACATCCTGCGAATGCAAATGCGAAGCGAATTTGACGTGAATGGGACGTCACAACCCTCCTTTTGCAGCGATATTCGCAAGTGAGTTGAGCAGAGTTCAACTGCTGCGATTTTTTCGTTGCGAAGTTATGACGTCGACATTCGTATCGCATTCGCATTCGCAGGAAGTACGAACCGGGCTTTATCTCACCGCGGCAGACCACCGACTTGTCCACAAGTATATTTCTGCACAAACAGCCACCGCAAAATCATAAATAAAAATGAAAACAATGTACGGAATTTGTTTTCCAAAGCCTCGCACAACAAGGGCACGCCCACGCACACTGGCAAGTTAAACAAATTAACAAAATGAACAATCAGTTGTTGGGACATGTCACAATATGGTACAGTAGTAGGCCTACGTGAAGATCAAAGGTTCAAATCAAGTTCAGTGATTGAAGCCATAGATGCATGACTTCATTCAATTTACTCCTGCATCAAGCTTCAGCTATTAACAGGGAATAAACAAAATAATAACCCAACCCTTCCCAGGTTAAACGCATTGAAACAAACGCCCAAAACCACAACAAATACATGTCTTTGTTACGGTTGGTGCCATAGATGCATGACTTCATTCAATTTACTCCTGCATCAAGCTTCAGCTATTAACAGGGAATAAACAAAATAATAACCCAACCCTTCCAAGGTTAAACGCATTGAAACCAACGCCCAAAACCACAACAAATACATGTCTTTGTTACGGTTGGTGGCTGCTATGGTGCACGCACGTTGTGTTGTACACGCATACTACTATTGTTAGTTTTATAATATTCTGAAATCAGCTTGCCCTTTAATCCTACCCTTAATGCTCCCTGCATCCAATGCCTATAATGCAGTTACCACCTTTAATATAGGTTTTCTCTGTCAATTTCGGCAAATGAGCGGCCAGCTAAGTCTATTTCGCACGAAATTGAATGCTTTACTGAAAATGGTGGTTAAAATAAGTTTAAAAGTACCAACAGAAACGGAGCCCGTGAGAATGGGAGGGGAGTGTTGCGTACGCGACGTTTCATCGTCTGTATGTGTTTAACACCCAGGAAACCCGTTAGTGGCAGTTGAAATGATTTTTGAGAATGTTCACAATGTGCATAAATCAAATTATACCCACATTACATTATAGCGTTAATTCAGTTAAAATATAATTTTGCATTCAAATATGCAATTTGTACTATCAACTTACAAAGTTAAATACTACAAATACCCAATGTGTGCTGACCAATCATACATTTCTGTCTTATTAAATCACTTTAAAATGTTAAAACCACATCATTGGTGTTTTTATTTATTTATCAAATGACTACTGCTGATCGATGACGATAGGGGAGCACTGGCCACAACCCAGGCTCGATCCAATGGGGTCAACAAACAGGCTGCAATTATTTGTTGCTCGATATGTGGCCAAAATCTGTGTGCACCCCCAAATGTATAGCTTGAGCCAATGAAGCATTGGACCAAGTTAGGCTGAGGTTGTATAGGAGGTGTTTAAAACATTCATTGAACGACCTCTACTGACCACCAAATGACCTTTGGCCAATTATTTTGTTGGCCATCCCTTAATTTTGAAAACATTAAAGACACTACACACTATTGGTAATTGTCACCTCAAATTCTAAACCTGATTTCTCGAAATCAAATTCGTGGAAAATTACTTCTTTCTCGAAAACTATGTCACTTCAGAGGGAGCCGTTTCTCACAATGTTTTATACTATCGACCTCTCCCCATTACTCGTCACCAAGTAAGGTTTTATGCTAATAATTATTTTGAGTAATTACCAATAGTGTCCACTGCCTTTAAATGATGTTAAATTTAACTATAAGAAAAGGCTTACCAGTTTCAATAGTCTCAGCTGCAAGATAATCAGAAGATAAATAATGTTAAAGTTGCAAACAAAGTACATGGTGAACCGACTAAACTAGATTAAGTCGTGGTAACTCACTATTCATAAATGTCTGAGACAGTTTCGTTATTCCTATTGGTGGAGAGCGCGTCACGTGGGGGTGTTTAAACCTTTGATAAAGACCAGTGTTTATAATCGGTTGTGAGCGGATACTCCGCGCTAGTCTTGATTCAAGCTGTGGGTGAGTTGGCCGCGCTGTGTGTGAAAGGAAAACCAGAACGTCTTGCACCAAGACTATACGCGTATGCGCACGAACGGAACCGGAAACTGTCGGAAATAGGCATGCAATTACACACGGACATCGTACATGTACATGTATAACATGTACATACCATGGAGGCAGAAACATACAGAGCTCATCGGAAACGGATAACTTTACAGAGTTTCTTAGTAATACGCCTTTTAACCAAAAAGGTACTTATAAATGGGAAGGGTAGCTACTAGTTCTTTCACGGCCGTTTAAAACCTTGCAGGGTCATTGCCTTGTGATAAAGGCCCTCGCCTTCGGCTCGATCAGATCGGGGTGATCGGCATGATCTTTATAAGGTCGTAGTGCTGTGTGGACGGGGTATAAAGGAACAAAAGACCAACAAGGATGATTGATGGCTTCATAAGTACAACTTCTATGATTAAATACTAACACGGGAGACTTATACAATACAACAGACACTGTACACATGAATTGCCACCTTAGGAAATCACTGCCGTCATCATTGTAGGCCTACTGGGTAATAGCCACAATTTATGTAACTGTCCTAAAAACATTTTAATAAGTCGTTCTACAAAACCTAAACATAACTTACCGGCCATTTCTGCAAAGGTCGGTTGTGCTGATGTGAGAGAGAGAAAAAACATAGTTTGCTTTCATTACTTCACGAAGTAAAATTGTACACTTAAGTAGATTGCACAGTATATGAAGTGGGGGAATTGTGTTTCAAAATATTGCTTAAAGGAACATTACAGAATTTGTAATTCGGCGAAAATCAGTCATTTAACTTTAACATGCGCACGATGTGATTAGATCTCGGTGGTTGGCTGACGTGGAGCCATGTGAAGGCCACCAGATAACCGCCAGGGAAAGTCACATCGTGAAGCAATGGTCACATCCCACGCCAATAATACTCACTGAGACATTCTTGGCTCTTTAAGAGTCTGTGTCCACAGTATGAAGATAATAATAAAAATAATAATATCGAAGTCTTATATAGCGCACGTTTCTACCAAACAAGGTACTCAAGGCGCATACAAACTTTCAGAAAGATAGGTTATTGCAGTGATGAATTCTGAGACCCAATTATTTAGCACCTTATAAGGGTTTACAAGGTGCTACGGCGCATACATTCGCCACAGCCAGGAACACATTCTCCCTTTTTTCCGATAACTGCACCTGGTTCTTTTACATGCGTTACACAACACATGGGACCAACGTCTTTACGTCCCATCCGAAGGACGAAGCAATGGTTAAGTGTCTTGCTTAAAAAGACGCAAGTGTCACAGCTCGAAATAGTGTTCATCTCACTTGGACGACAAGTATTTTTGTGACCTGTTTTACTAACTTTTTCAAAAGCTTCAGCTCCCCAGCAAGTAATAATTTAAGGGAAACTTTCTTCTATCATCATCTTCAAACGGTGTAAGTTTAATGTAAATCTGTGAACATTGTGTTTGTGTTTAACAAAAGGTACCAAAATCCGTTAATGTATCGAAAACCCAAGTTCACTGGCGACTGTGGTATACTTACAACTTAGATATATCAAAGAAACCAGTACTCCTGTAAGCAGAGCTAGAATCACGAAGATTAAAATCAAAACCACGATGACACGAAGTACACGTTGGTCGTCTGAGGGGTACCTTGGTGTATACCTGCGCCCTCTACGATCATCATTAGGAGTGTCTAGAAAGTCTTCTTCCACTCCAAAACGAGGCCAATGGAATCTACGTGTTCCATGTGCACCTGATGGGTTTGTATACATGTATACGGTATCCCCAACCTAAAGACATAAATACAACTCAAATCAGTCTCATTGTTAACATTGCCATTGGTTTGCTGAATTTGGTGCATTGGACAAAGCCGTGCTTTGAAAAAAATGTGTTTAAAGGTGTCTCACAAAAACACATTAGTTTTAAAAATGTGTCACAGTCACAGTCTATGAATGGTTTTTGTAAAAGAAACATTACAGAATTGGTAAGAAAGGTCTTTCACCCGTGACTCAATAGCTAAAGCTCATCATCTTCAAGATGGCCTGCCTATCTATTAAACTGCTATTATGGCTGTGAGACATACATGGATCCTACGGATCCTAGGAACACGTTGCCTTGGATCGGTCGAGTTGGTCTTTGAAAGCGTTTGTAACCGTTTTTTTTTAATAAAATGCATATGAGTAGAAAGATGTTGTAAAAGTAGAATGCAATGATCCACACAAACATGCCTCAAAATTGCACGGTTTTCCTTTTACCTCGTCGACTAACACGGTCGGCCATTATGTGAGTCAAACTCCCATAGATGGCCGACCGTGTTTAGTTCGCAGTAAAAGGAAAACCACGAAATTACGAGGCAAACTTGTGTGGATCGTTGTATTCTACTTTTAAAATTTCTTTCCAACCATATGCATTTTCTAAAAAAGGGTTTAAAACGCCTTTTATAGACCAACTCGTCCGATCCAAGGCAACGTGTTCCTTTAACAAAAACACGGGTTGGAAATCATACGGAATTAGCCACGTTTGTTTGTTTGAGCTCTCTTATGCATACTCCCCATCTCAGGGCCGCGGCGCAAACAAGGTCGTCAACGCCTACACTACGCATCGTGATTGTCACAGTATGTTCTGCTCCCCCACACAAGACGACATGATGGTACATATTGTGTTATAAGCCGGGTTTTTGTGGGTTTTTTTTGCTGCGATATAAAGTCGTATTCTTTCGCATAGAATGGTTTGAGCTCCTCACATTATGCTCTTACATTATTGTTATTTGTTTCAAGCGCAAACAAAATAATATTTTAAAGCCATTATACACTTTCGGTAAACAGTATTGTCCAAGTCCCACACTTCGTGTATCACAACTTATATATATAAAATAACAAACCTGCGAAAATTTAGGCTCAATCGGTCATCTGAGTCGGGAGAAAATAACGGGAAAACCCACTCTTGTTTCCGCACGTTTCGCCGTGTCATGACATGTGTTTACAATAAATCCGTAATTCTCGCTATCGAGAATTGATATTGTTTTCATGTTTTCTCAACAAGTAAAGCATCTCATGGAATAATATTTCGGGAGAAATCTTTTACCATTATCTTCTGTAAACCCTGTAAGTTATTTGTAAATCTGTGAACTTTTTTTTTCTGTACCGAAAGTGTATAATGGCTTTATAAACGTTCGAAATTATTTAGAGCAAAATGATTTCAAAACACGAAAATTATGCTATAACTTAAAAAATATTTGGTAAGAACTAACTTACTTTTGAGCGCTCAAAACGATTTAGTTCAAGTGATTTTTAAATGTTCCTGTTTCGAGACAGTCCTTATTATTTTTTGTCCTATCCATGTCTCTTTCGCTTCTCCGTGCAACCATTGATCTATTTGCCTTGGTAAAGTACACAAAATGGTCTCTTCATATTGCTCGGACTTAAAGGCAGTGGAAACTATTGGTAATTACTCAAAATATTTATTAACATAAAATCTGACTTGGTAATGAGTAATAGGGAGAGGTTGATAGTATGAAACATTTTGAGAAACGGCTCCCTCTGAAGTGAAGTTTTTTAGAAAGAAGTAATTTTTCACGAATTTTATTTCGAGACCTCAGATTTAGAATTTGAGGTCTCGAATCAAGCATCTGAAAGCACACATGTTTGTGTGACAACGGTGTTTTTTCTTCTTTCATTCTTGACGACCAATTTAGCTCAAATTTTCACAGGATTGTTATTTTGTGCATAGGTTGAGATACACCAAGTGAGAAGTCTAGTCTTTGACAATTACCAATAAATGTCTTTAAAACCAATAATTTCAGAGTTTAATAACAACCGGCATGCCCACCCAAAATACTTACCATGTTACGAGGTGAGTAAGATGACTTGTACATAGTGACTTAGTTTTTTTAGAATTTAGTTTCATCAAATCGAAACATCAAGCGTCCTCCTTCTGTTTCTTTAATATAGCCTACATCCACCAAACATATCACTGTTGTATATGAGGCCCAAATTAAGCGTTTTGGGGTTGATTCTGTCCGATACAGTTGATCGACAGACCCAATATTGAGGTTGACGCATGATGATTGCAACTCTAGAAGTAAAGGTTCATTGATCAACATAGACAGTTTGGTGACGCGTTTGAGAGCCTAACAATGATTATACTTAATATATTGGCCTCCGAAAACGTCACCGGTCAGCAAACTCGTTTTAAGTATTAATCATTGAACCTCTAAACTCACTCGGGTATAAGTTGGGTGTGTATTTAGCATGCATGACAGAAGGAAGGCCACAGAAAGGTATACCTTTGATTTCTTCGTTTCTTTTTCATTGTTAATATAATAGCGCATAGCGAGAGGTTTGCACTTTGCTTGTCAATATTAATTTATAGCGAAACACAAACCATACGTTAAATACGTTACATTTTTTGCGACTTTCCTGTCACTAGCGGTGGTTCAAAATTTGGGTATTAGCACACGAGGGTATTAAAATGTGCTGTTCGATTTGGGTTTTTTTCTTTATTAGGCCGTGTCCGAAACGATGACTTCGGCTACAGCTACGTCTAAATCAGCGCGTCTGCCAGTGTTGAAGAATAGCAGACGAACGCGATCTAGCCGTAGCTGTAGCCGAAGTCGCCGTTACGGACACGGCCTTATTTATATACATACGACATACGACACCATAGTTGAGTGAAGAACCAAGTGCGCACGCGCAAACTCACATACGCCAGGTTGCCCATTGTCTGTATAAGGTAACGTGGGTGATTCATTAAACGACGACCGCGGTACCACAGGTTCGGCTTTTTAAGGCCCTTCGTTCGAGCTCCTTTTCTTCCTTCCTCTATGGTAATATACAATAGATCAAAAACCTATGGGTAAAAACCTAAATTAAAGGGACACACCGGCTCACCGTCACTTACGCAATTTAGGGCTGTAGAATCATCAATAATGTTTTTATAGATGGTTGCTGTAAAATAACATTATCAAAATGTCACGTAATTAGCGAAAAATGATTAAAAACCCCAAAAGCGGCAAAAGGCCAGCGTGTACGTGTTTCCAGCCGTTCAACTGTCAAATCTTCGTGACATCGTCGCACAATGTTGTAAGTCTGGTGCTTTGTTTATAGCAACGTTTTACTACGACGCAGCATACGGATTCAGTCTATCCATAAACTATAAACAACCAACATATACGGATCAGGCAAATCCTTCGACGGTGGAGGTAGTCGTGCTTCGACGTACATCCAAAGATCGTCACGAAGAACACGTCGTGTGCCCGGCAAAAGGACGTAAGGGAAAGTTCCCGGCAGAAGGACGTAAGCAATTTATGTTAAAATTTGTGTTTCAAGAATTATGAGCGGGAAAGTTTGGTAAATTTGTTGCCATGCAAAAGTCATTCTAGAAAGGTTAAATTCTGCATGGGGAATGGGGAAACATGTCTTCAGGGTAATTCTAGCAAAAGAACAAACAAAAATGACATATTTTTCATGTCAGGAGCCATTTTGTTGCTTACGTCCTTTTGTTACTGGGACGAACTACTTTATGTTCCCGGCAAAAGGGCGTAAGGCCTTACGCCCTTTTGCCGGGCACACGACGGGGGGGACACAAAAAACTAACCCAGAAAATGATGGGACAGTGACAAGTCAATAAAGCATTCCTGGCACAAACTAGGCATACTACTGCAGTGCATAGGCATGATGCAGTTTGGAATGCGATCGTGGCGTACAATCATGCTCCCGACGTGCTACTCCTAGAACTATTTCAGTTTCGTCCGGCTGAAACCGAAATAGTTCTAGGAGTACCGACGTGCCAGGACCCATTCAATGCCTGTAGGCGCCTACAGAGGCACAGAAATTTGCTTAGCACAAAATAGTATTGCATAGCAGAAACTAGTCAAATTTTAAAATTTGAAATGATGTGAACTTGTGGCTAGTGCCCAACTAAATTTTTGAATAGAAAGAAATTTTGTAAGCAGTTTTTTTTGCTAAACAGATGAAACTGACGGATAAATGGGCCATGTTGTTCACAGTGAAACATTTTGTAATCTCGGGGGTGGGTGTCGGGAGGGGAGGGGGAGGGAATCGTGAGGGATTCAAAAACGTCCTTGTGAGAATGTATTTTGAAACGTAAGCGTTGTTGCAAATCTTGAAACGTAAGCCTAGCTTGACTCGGGATTGAAAGCGTAATTTTTTTATTATAGCGTAACAAATCTAAAAAATGTATATGGATTGTATAGTAGCTGCGTAGCTTGGAACGTAACCATATCTTTTGGAACGTAAGCATATCTTGAAACGTAAGCGTAGCTAGGTATCTTGGAACGTAAACGCAGCTGCGTATGGAGCATAAGCGTAACTTGACTCAGGATTGAAGCGACACGAGGTGTACCGACTGACAAACCCACGATGACAAACATGTACTCCCAACCCCTCCCAAGCTCACGGCGAGACCCGCAAGCTGGGAGTTCATAGCGCCTGGGATTACACCTCCAGCCCCCCACGAGACACGGCATGCGCGGTATGGTATAATGCCCCGAGGCTTACGTTCTGATTGCTCCACGCCGTGGGCTATACAACAAGCTTCCGTTACACGGACTTTTGAATGCGAATCTTACGTTAGATTTTTCACCATTATTTACATTTTGTAGCGATAACTTTAATACATGATCTTTTTCGTCAATTACCCGTTAATAATTTTGTAAAAAAAAATTTTAAATTTGGTTTGGTAAGTTACTTTTTGACGGCTGGAAGTAAAACTAGCCCGGAAGGTCACGTGATTGTTTGTACCACTTTTTGGTTAGAACAATCACGCGACCTAAGTTTTTGTTTTAAAATGCTCAAAAACGGCAAATTTGAAGATTTTTGTTATGGACTGTTCTTCTTCATTCCCGGAAGACTGCTGAATTCATTTCTTAGTCTATGTTGTAGCCCAAATAGCCCAATTCGGCCGGTGTGTCCCTTTAATATTCTTTATCCCGATGCAAGTTTAACATCTCTTTTATAGATATCCGTTTCTTCATAGAAAAAAAAAAAACAATTATCGAGAAAAAAACACCGTAGATTTAAAGTCTAAAGCATCGTTTAAAACCGTTTAATTATCAAACAACAACTCAGGACAATGACACTAGTTTTTAAGTCACGAATTGTCAACAATAATATTCAAAACGTGATTTTTCACATGATTAAACGATGATTAGTCGTAGTCACTCAATTAACCACTTTTCGTGAATGAGTTGGCCCTGCTGATGGGGAGCGGCACCAAGGGGGAAGGGAATCTTTCACGAAAAAAGCCATGCGGTAACTTCAACAGGCCACTCAGGTGACAACAAGGTGAACTATTTCTATTCTACATCTTTAATTTTCATAAACCTATGATACAAGGTTTGCCATGCTTGTCAATTTTGTATAGCGAAATATTTTGTATTGTGGTAATAACAGAGCATTTATAAAGCGCCATAAAATAACTGAGCGCAAGGACAAAAGAAAAACAAACGAATTTAGGGATTGGTTGTGGAACAGGAATGTATTATAAGGAGATCTATAAATACCGGCATCGAAATTGCTTCTGTCAGACCCAGCAGGAAGCTCATTCCATAGACCAATTCGACCAGTAGATGAAGGATTGTTGTTGACATATAAGTGATGATTTAACCAGGGAACACCTCGTTCGTCTTTCAAGTGCATGAGTTAGAAAAACGACGCCCTTATTTCATCCACTATCAACCAAACATTCACTCATTTTTAAAGGCAGTGGACACTGTTGGTAATTACTCAAAATAATTATCAGCATAAAACCTCACTTGGTAACGATTAATGGGGAGAGGTTGATAGTCATAAAACATTCTCGGGAGGACGGCTATGATGATGATGATGAATTGGCATTAGTTTCTGAGAATAAAATGCTTTATTGTATATCTTTTTAAAAAGCTTGCTTTACTGATCGGTTTCATACAAACGATTTTGTTTAATCATCAGGACAAATTATACACAAATTAAATATTATTTAAAAGCCGTGTGAGTTTGTGTGTATTGTTTCTGTTGTGAAACACTGTGCATGTGTCTATTAAGTATTTTAGTGATGTTATGTATCCTGTGAGGAACATTCATAAACACTAGCTGTCATTTCTTCGGACAGGCCTTTTACTTCCAAGTCCAAGGTAGCTCTGGAACTACTTTGAGCTCTGGAGCTATACCTTGAAAAATGACCAGTACTTACTTGCATTTTGTAGTATTTTCTTCTTTTTATTCATATAAGTCAGTAATAAACAGAAAATAATTTGCTTTTCATTAAAAGTAGATACTTTTAGCATTTTAGTAAATACTTTCCACTAAAAGCTTGTATTTCCTTTTATTAATATGGATGGTATTAAACACTTGAATTGTTCAAGTAAAATAAAATACTAGTTTTTATTCATACGACCATTGTGATAGTGTGAGAAAGTGGCTCTCTCTGAAGTAACGTATTCTATATTGAATTGAATCGAGACCTCCAGCATATAAGGTCTCAAATTCAAGGCAACTGAAGCACACAACTTCCGACCAAGGCCATGCAAGGGTGTTTTTCTTCCATCATCCTCTTGCTAATTCAATCAATTAAAGGCAGTGGACACAATTGGTAATTGTCAAAGACTAGCCTTCACAGTTGGTGTATCTCAACATAATATGCATAAAATAACAACCCTGATAATAATGAAAGAAAAAAACACCCTTCTCACACGAAGTTGTGTGCGTTTAGATGGTTGATGTCGAGACCTCAAGCTCTAAATCTGCATGAGGTCTCGAAATCAAATTCGTGGAAAATTACTTCTTGCTCGAAAACTATGGCACTTCAGAGGGAGCCGTTTTAGAAGGCCTTTCGAAATCGCCGCCCAACTTTTTTTTATTTTATTTAATTGTGGACAAAAAGGTGTTCGAAAATGCATCAAAAACCTGTTTAGAATAATTAAAACTCACATGAGGTACACAGGAGATGTTGATGGTTAATGTGGAGGTACGATTGTGTCAGATTATTTCCTTCCAAAATAAAACAAATCGACTAAAAAGGATGTCCAAAATCCTTCGCTCACTTTTTCTGCCTGTTGTGTCTTCGCTAGTGGAGCGCATTAAACGAATTTGCTAAATGAATCGGGAAAAACTTGTACGCAATAAGCGTTTTGCGCTCTGCCGAATGTAAGCTGAACCTGCTGGAAGAGCAAAAGCGTGCGCAATCCGCAAATCTGCGCTTTGTTTGTACAAAGTGTGTACAAACAATAATGATGATTCTGATAAATTGCGTGCAATCTGAAGATTGTGCAAACATTGTAGATTGCGTTTTTTGTACACACGAGCGCGATTTGGAAATGCATGTCGTTAATTTTTAATTTTTTTTCCCGGTCTGGCCCCAATGCGTGAGAAAATGGTTGCTGTGCGTGTGAGCGTGAGACAGAGCCCAAATGCGTGAGTCTCACGCCTAATGCGTGAGACTTGGTAGGTCTGCTAAGGCCTCACATCTGTCATCGGGGATTCACACTTGGAAGATAATAGTTTAAAAAGAAACATCATAATTATGTTGCCACTGTCAAACATCGAATTTATTTGGTCTCAAAATTCATGCTGTTTATAAATATTAATTTCTCTTAAAAACTATAGGCCTAGCGTTTAAAATCATGACACGTGTCCAATTTAGCAATGCATGTTGGACTTAACGTCAACAGCAACCTGAGCCGATTGTGCAGACAAACATTATCAAGATCATGATAAAGACCCCGATCGGGAAGCCAGCCACTTTCGCTGGTCTTTTTTTCGAATGCGGGACATTTTTTGGGTTGTTGACTAAAGGCTAGAAGGGGCGACACTTGGTGGCGCTCTATTGTACACATCACACAGAAACAGTAAACGGTCGCTCAACACACACACACGGCGGACGGAAAGCGCATCCGAGTGGAAAAGCGAAACATCTGCCAACCTAAAATAGCACACAAATTTAGCCTGTGCCATTTTCCTGGGTGATTGTTAATTCTTCTGCTGGAGGGTGTATTTCTCTCGGGGAGCATGGAGTACATTCGATCAATTCCAACTCACATGGTAAAATATTTGTCTTTTGTAACTCGTAAGTGGTTTTTATTTCCTTCCGGGAAAAAAATCCGTATGGCGCCACCATTTTTTCATTCATCCCATTGGAAATAATATGTTATCCAGACACAGTTTGTAACTAACTCATAACTGAGTTTTTTAGCCGCACGTTCACTGTTCACCCACCTGCACTGTATGTCTACACCCTCGCATGCACACAACTACCACAGTATGCAATACACCAGATGGTGGACTGTACTTTCACGGAAGAAGAAGGAGAAGAACTGGGCGCTGTTATTCAAAATTAATTTTTGACATTTATCAGTCATAAAATAATGTCAAATTTCGAAAAAAGGAATACGTTAAATAATAGGCCTATATTTACAGCGCCCTAGCCCCACTTGTGTGGCCAAGGATCCTTGGCCACACAAGTGGGGCTAACAGTGCCCCAGTTACTGGGTCTACTAGTTTATCTCAATGGCCGTGCCGGGATATCCTTTTTTGTGAAAATGAGTGGAAAATGGTGGCACAATACAGAAAGTTATCCCATTTGAAAGCCACAAAACTAAAGAGGCATAAAGCTGTATCCCTTCAACTGTGCAGCCGTAGTCTTGTACACACGGTGAGATGCGGAAATCAAAGAAACAGAGCGCCCGCTAACGTTCGATTATAACAAGCGTGTACAGTTTTTGCCGTGCATAGATCGGAACGTTGGTTGTGTGTGACCGCGCGACACCAATGGTCTTGGAACCAAGACTACGGCTGCACAGTTACCTGGATACACAATGCACCACACGCAGCGCTGAGTCGTTGACCCCGGTGACGTGCACAAACAGCCGAAGCTCCGTCCCCCTCAGATTCAATTTTTCAACCTGGGACATTTTTTACTCTTTCGCTCGGGGATCTGGTAAGTTTTTGTCCTTTTTCTTCAAATTATTTCCTCAATGGTGTTTTGAGTGATATGGTAGATTCATTAGACATTGAGGATCAAGTTCGTGTTCCTAGAATTTGTGTCATGATTTGGTAAAAAAGTGGTAAAAATGGGAGCAAATCTGCTGACAAGCTGTCGAAATTGTACGTTTTTAAACATTTTGCCCTGCACACATTGCGTGAACTTCATAACCCTCCAGCCTGCCGGTCGTTGGGAGGAGGGTTACGTTATCGCAACTAAAAGCTGTAAAGTTAGCTAAAGGAGTATTTTAATAAGTTTTAGGACTAGGTTACATTTCGGTAGGCCTATAAAAATTTATTTTGTTTTCTCGTGAACTAGTGAAAAAAGTATCTCGAAGCAGCAAAATCATTGGCCACTATCTAGTTGCGATAACGTTACCCTCCTGCTTCGCCGTCTGCAGGAGGGTTACGTTCGTTATCACCACTAGCCACCATCTTGTTTTTTAATCCCCTGCACAACAGAGACAACAACAGAGGGCGCTTTCCTGCATATGGAGCTTGGCCCAAGACGTCAATGATCACTGCCTGTCGTGTAAATTCATTGCTGACGTCTTGGGTCAAGGCTAACCCATACTAGTTGCAATAAATTAACCCTCCTCCCGAAGGCGAAGCCGTCGGAAGGAGGTTACGTTATCGCAGCCTCCACGTAGCCGTCGGGAGGAGGGTTACGTTATCGCATCCACCTCCCGAAGGCGAAGCTGTCGGGAGGAGGGTTATGTTATCGCAACTAAACCCATACCTGCCATTCGCGTAGTGGTTGAGTTGACGGCGAGTTGACAGTAGGTAGTAGGACAGGGTTGGGCTCCTCCTGATGGTTGCGCTGCGTCTACGTCGGACCAGGTTATATATCCTGGGCCCAATTTCATACAGCTGAGACTATAAATTAACAAATTTCTGTATGTCGCTTCCACGTTTTTTATTCGATGTGAAATAATATAGTATCTAATTTACCTCGACGAGATACCCCTTTTTGTAAAAATGAGTGAAAATTTGGTGGCGCCATATGGAAAGTTATCCGTCACAAATTTTACAAGTTCACATAACAATCAAGTGTATTTATACTATTCAATTTCAAGTGTAGCAAATAGCAATTTATGAATTACCACAACCGACATAATTTTTAGGGGCAACATCCCTGCTTGTTTGTAGCCTGATAATACTTTATGTTTTTTTTTGCAGGACTACAAGGGACAGAAACTGGCTGAGCAGCTGTTTCAGGGAATCATCCTTCTGTTTGCTGTGAGTCCGTTTGTCTAAATCAATACAACAGTCAGTACAAATTACATACATACTAACATTGATATAATATGATTAAAGGAACATGCCTTGGATCGGACGAGTTGGTCTATAAAAAGCGTTTTTAACTGTTTGTTATAAAATCCATATGATTGGAAAGATGTTTTAAAAGTAGAACACAATGATTCACACAAACATGCCTCAAAATTGCGTGGTTTTCCTTTTCCTTTGCAAACTAACTCGGTCGGCCATGTATGGGAGTCAACAATTTGACTCCCATAAATGGCCGACCGTGTTAGTCGACGAGTTAAAAGGAAAACCGTGCAATTTCGAGGCATGTTAGTGTGGATCGTTGTATTCTACTTTTACAACATCTTTCTAACCATATTATGCATTTTTCAGCAAACGGTTACAAACACTTTTATAGACCAACTCGACCGATCCAAGGCAACGTGTTCCTGTAATACAATAATATCGTAGTCTTATGTAGCACAGGTAGCTACCAACAAGGTATTCAATGCGCGTAGTATTATACAATTATACAGAAAGAGAGGGTATTAAAGTTCTGAGACCCAATTATGAGCAAGTTTGAGTGCGCACATTTAGTCCACCAGTGGTCGATCCATTCTGATTGGTCTAGAGGGCATCACGAGGGGTTGTTTGAACTGGGATATAATACCAGTAAAAAGTGTT
This sequence comes from Asterias rubens, assembly GCF_902459465.1. NCBI lineage: Eukaryota > Metazoa > Echinodermata > Asteroidea > Forcipulatida > Asteriidae > Asterias > Asterias rubens. The sequence goes on from NC_047079.1 coordinate 12,778,516, forward strand.
GAAACATGGGGGTGACACGCGAGCTTGCACCTGTGCTTATAAGACAGTTTCTTCACAAAATTGTGACACATAATTGGCAGTGGTGAGAATATGGGACACTTTTACAGGGGGGGCACTGGTAGTGTGCTCCATTCCTGCACATTGGGTTCTCCCCTGGTTTTGTAATACGGCTGATGCTTGCTGTTGTGCATTTATTTAAAGGCACTGGACACCTTTGTTAATTGGCAAAGACAAGTGTTCTCATTTAGTGTATCTCAACAATGCATAAACTAACAACCTGTGAAAATTTGAACTCAAATGGTCGTCGAGGTTGAGAGAGAACAATGGAAGAAAAAACACCCTTGTCACACAAGTTGTGTGCTTTCAGATGCTTGAATTCGAGACCTCAAATTCTAAAGAACCTCAGCTGAGGTCTCGAATGCAATGCAAATATTTTAGTGAGAAATTACTTACTCAAAAACTTCCTTACATGTGCTCCAGAAGGAGCTCTCCATTGCTCGTTAACAAATTAGATTTTATGTTAACAGTAAAAATTTTTGAATTATTTTGAATTATTTCGAATAGTGTTCAGTGCCTTTAAAGCCAGTGGACACTATTGGTAATTACTCAAAATAGTTATTAGCATAAAACCTTACTTGGTATAGAGTAATGGATGGGGAGAGGTTGGTACATGTAGTATAAAACATTGTGAGAAACGGCTCCCTCTGAAGTAACGTAGTTTTCGAGAAAGAAGTAATTTTCCATGAATTTGATTTCGAGACCTCATGTTTAGAATTTGAGGTCTCGAAATCAAGCATCTGAAAGCACACAACTAGGGTGTTTTTTCTTTCATTGTTATCTTGCAACTTTGACGACCAACTGAGCTCAAATTTTCACCGGTTTGTTATTATGCATATGTTGAAATACACCAAGTGAGAAGACTTGTCTTTGACAATTACCAACAGTGTCCATTGTCTTTAAACCAGTAAGTAGTTTGCCATAACCCTTTTTTGTTTACTTGAATCATACCCTTTTTTGTTTACTTGTATCATACCCTTTTATGATGGTTATTTTTTCTTTTTATTTACTCATACTAGGTTGTTGGGTTCGTCTGGGGCTATGTATGTGAACAGTTTGTGCAGACCATCTATATCCTAGGTGCTGGTTTTATTCTGTCTTGCATTGTAAGTAGAAAATACCAACCAATTTAATGAGGCTTTGTGTCTCTGAGACCATTTCTTTGTCCTTCTACGTGTTCCATGTTGGAACCCTCTAGCATAGCAAGTTAATTTGTTGTTTGAAGTATATTTTCTACTTTGAGATGATTTTTACTTGAAAAATGGAGTTGCCTTTTTTTATGCTTTAATAAGGGAATCAATGTGTGGTGAAGAGGTTTTAAACTAGTCGTTTAAACCCGCCAAAACCTGGTTCTTTAATAATTTTATCGAGACGAAGTCGAGGTAAATAATCAAGAACCAGGCCTGGACGGGTTTAAACCACTCGTTTAAAACTAATTCAACACTCTTTGATTCAAATTCATGAACACCTTTACCTTCATAATGTTTTTAAAAAAAATATATAAATTTGAGAACGAAATTCTGCTACAGACAGCTAGCTTTGCCACTCACCGCTTGTCTCTCGACCGTACGCAATTGGTTATGTTATATCCATGTTAATGGGCCAATTTAATAAAATGGAACTATCATCTTGTTTCTGCCTCTCATATAAAACAGCTAAATGCGCTCGACTATGTTGGCAACCAGACTAAATTATTCTGCCGTAGACGACATTCACTCAACTGTTCAGGCTCTTTCACTATGAATAATTTTATTGTTTGGTCAATAACGAATTTTAATAAAAATTTGTTTAAAAAATGTCTCAAATATAGCCAGTTGCACTCCCCTTAATTCCACTTAGCTTCAGAATCCTCAAACTTTCAGGGATAAATTCAGCTAGCTTGGTTAAATAACAAAGTGATGTTCGAGGTTAGAACGCCAGAAATCCAAGTTGTGCACTTATACTGATTCAGTGGCCACACATAGGCTAACTGTGTTTAAACACTTCTGGCTGTGGTTATGTCATCCGTTTAAAAACCTTCACGTGATGTCCTCTAAACCAATCGAAATGTAGAAAATGTCCCAGATATTAATGAATGAATGACTATTGGTTGGCCATGCAGTTTTATACCTTCTCTACTCACTACCAGAAATGTTTTATTCCAAAAGCTGGAATACGACAGCCTTGTAACATTTAACGTTGCAATATCCCACCTGTCACCAAAAAACCACTGCTCACATGAAAATATATTTATCAATGTGTTGATACATAGAGTAAAATAAAATCAGGTTTGGGTGTAGTTGATGTAATATTCCATCTTAAAAACTAACTAGTGACCCCTTATTATGCAAATCTGTCTTTTCTGTCACAATTTGTTTTATCTTCAACTTTAGGTATGGACAAATTTAAAACTTTATTAAGAAATATTTTTCTGTTTAACACCAGTACTTTGCCTTTAGCAAAGTATAATAATTTATCATTAAAAAGTTAGTTCTTAGTAAAATAAATAACAAAACTACCCATGATTGTATTTGTGGACATATGGCGAGCTGTTTCGCCGATAAAAAAAATGTTTTAACGAACTTCACTGGGGAACAAAGAATGATAAGTCTTCTTGTTTTTAAATTGAGTGTAGTTTCCGTCATGTCTGTCACGCTGTATTCGTAGTTTTACTTTTAGATTTTAATTTGACCAATTTCATCCCAAATGTTTTTTGTTGGTGAAGTTCTGCAAATTTGAATTTGCCTTATTTATAGTGCTTTGTAATTATTTGCAGCTGACATTACCACCATGGTCGATATACCGAAGGAGCCCAGTCCAATGGCAGAAACCTCGTGTGGATTCAGAGTTAGAATCAAAAGAAGTCATTCCAACGAAAGAAAAGAAATCATCAAGAAGAAAGGAAAAAACCAAATGAGCAATGTGAAATAGTTACGCCTTTGCCAATGTTGCTACATAAACTATTCAAGTATTATACTTTAAAACCATCAACAGTGTCACAGTTTTTACAAGGTGGTAATAGCAGCACTTAAAGGCAGTGGACAATATTGGTAATTGTCAAAGACTAGCCTTCATAGTTAGTGTATCTCAACATATGCATAAAATAACAAACCTGTGAAAATTTGAGCTCAATCGGTCAACGAACTTGCGAGATAATAATGAAAGAAAAAAATCCCTTGTCACACGAAGTTGTGTGCGTTTAGATGGTTGATTTCGAGACCTCGAGTTTTAAATCTGAGGTCTCGAAATCAAATTTTTGGAAAAATACTTCTTTCTCGAAAACTATGGCACTTAAGAGGGAGCCGTTTCTCACAAAGTTTTATACCATCAACCTCGCCCCATTACTTGTTACTAAGTAAGGTTTTATGCTAGTAATTATTTTGAGTAATTACCAATAGTGTCCACTGCCTTTAAAGCCATTATACACTTTCGGTACAGAACAACAACAAAAAAGTTCACAGATTTACAAATAATTTACAGGGTTTACAGAAGGTAATGGTGAAAGACTTCTCTTGAAATATTGTTCCTTGAAATGCTTTACTTTTTGAGAAAACATTAAAACAATATCAATTCTCGTTAGCGAGAATTACAGATTTATTCGAAACACATGTCATGGCACGGCGAGATGCGCGGAAACAAGAGTGGGTTTTCCCGTTATTTTCTCCCGACTCCGATGACCGATTGAGACTAAATTTTCGTAGGTTTGTTATTTGGACAATACTGTTTATCGAAAGTGTATAATGGCTTTAAAGGCACTGGACACTATCGCTAATTACTCAAAATAATTGTTAGCATAAAATCTTACTTCGGAACAAGCAATGGAGAGCTGTTGATAGTATAAAACATTGTGAGAAACGGCTCCCTCTGAAGTAACGTAATTTTCGCGAAAGAAATAATTGTCCACTAAAGTATTTGAATACGATTTAGAGACCTCAGAATTTTGAGGTTTTGAAATCACAAACCTGTGAAAATTTAAACACATCTGCTCATCGAAGTTGCAAGATAATAATGGAAAAAAAAAAAACATTGGCACTCGAAGTTGTGACAAGGGTGTTTTTTCTTCCATTATTATCTTGCAACTTCGATGACCAGATGTGTTTAAATTTTCACAGGTTTCTTATTTTGTGCATATATTGAGATACACCAAGTGAGAAGTCCGCTCTTTGACAATTAACAAAGGTGTCCAGTGTCTTTAAAGACTAACTTATTACAATACAAAATGCATATGAGCTTTCATAGATACCATTGTATCTGATAAAATAGTTGCTACGAAAGCTTGTGCCCTTTTTTGAGGTTATTTGTTTTTCTTTATGAGCTACCCCTTGTACCTTCCTTGTTTTATTTGTTCAGACTAATACGACTATCCCTATCAAAGTTTTCACAGAAGTTCAAAGTTTTCACAGAAGTTCAAAGTTTTACAACATGTAGAAGAGGGCTTTAAATGGTTAAAATTCTTAATAAATACAAAGCACACTTTGTGTCAAAGGAAAATAAATCTCATATCCCCTAGGTATTCCATTTAAACTAATTTTGTTCAATAAATATCAGTTATTGTTATACCACGTTAACAGATTGTGACTATTTTATTGTATTGGTTGAGAAGCAATCACGTGATGTGATACAAAAACGCATGTACCATGGCTTAGGATGAGTGCTACGCACAGCGCGGAGGGTAACATGAGTTTTGTTATCTCGTCTAGGCCAACCTTACCTTCCCACCGTTGGTCGATTTCCAGTGCTTTGTATGAAACAGCCACGGGTTAGAAGGAATGGTGAAGAATTGTTTCAACTGTTCACCTGCTTATTAAACCACTGCATACTCCATGGTAATAATGTTTGAAGAAGAAGAATAATGTTACTTGGGTATAACAAAACATTTTTTGCACGCTGTGACATGGGTTTTGAGTTATATCGATTGTGCCCGGCCCACCATTGGTTGCTCTCACTTCCTTGTATAACTCCACTTTATAGTTAGGACTCTGGTACTACGCGCACTGATTTCAGTCCTGTGTAGGCAACAGTGAAGATTAAACTGTGGCAACTTTATCATAAAAATGTTTGAAGATGACAGCATGGCCCAGTTTCATGGCTCTGCTTACCATAAGCAAAGAATCAGCACTTACAAAAGCAGGGAATTCTGCTCTTTTGTCAAATAATACTTCACAGATAAGAAAATTATGCTTGCGCGTGTGAAGTCCACGTTACTGGGCATTCCGTTTACACAGCAAGCGCAGAAATTTAGCGCTTGATCTGTTAGTGAAGACTGCTGATGGCAAGTACAGAATTTGGCCTTAAAGGCAGTGGACAATATTGGTAACTACTCAAAATGTTTATTAGCATAAAACCTTTCTTGGTGACGAGTAATGGGAGAGGTTGATGGTATAAACATTGTGAGAAACGGCTCCCTCTGAAGTACCATAGTTTTCGAGAAAGAAGTAACTTTCCACGAATTTGATTTCGAGACCTCGGATTTAGAACTTGATGTCTCGAAATCAACCATCTTAACGCACACAACTTCGTCAAACAAGGGTGTTTTTTTCTTCTCGCAAGTTTGATAACCGATTGAGCTCAAATTTTCACAGGGATGTTATTTTATGCAATGTTGAGACACACCAACTGTGAAGGCTAGTCTTTGACATTCACCAATAGTGTCCACCGCCTTTAAGCAGAGGTATGAAATTGGGTCCAGATCGCCTCCAAAGAAGAGTACCGCTACTCCTCTGTTATCATGGTATGATAAAACGATTGGTCCACGCTGTATGGGGTGCACGTGTATCTCCTCGAGGGCAAATGGCACCCTTGGCTTTGCCGCGGTTCCCCTTGCCCCCTAGGTGAACATAAACACCGTGGACCCAACACAGCGTGCAAGAATTGTACTAATGTATCCCTGTTCTTTTATTAATAATAAAAAAAATAATCAAACGGCATTTGTAAGGCGCACTTTTTCTGTATGAACATTTAAAGGCGCCGGTCCAGGTCAATAAAAGAAATCTCAGATGTTGTAACACAGAGTTTTATGAGAAAAAAACTGTTCTCTGGTTAATGGATGAGACTATTAATTAAAGGAACACGTTGCCTTGGATCGGTCGAGTTTGTCTTTGAAATAGCGTTTGTAACCGTTTGTTATGAAATGCATGGGTAGAAAGATGAGGTAGAAGTAGAATACAATGATCCACACAAATATGCTTCGAAATTACACGGTTTTTGTTTTACCTCGTCGATTAACACGGTCGGCAATTTAAGTAAACGAAGTCAAAATTTTGACTCCCATAAATGGCCGACCGTGTTAGTTCGTTAAGTAAAAGGAAAACTGCATGTTTGAGGCAAATTTGTGATGGATCATTGTATTCTACTTTTCTAACCATATGCATTTCATAACAAACGGTTACAACTGAGGCAGCGTGTTCCTATGAGGATTTCTGCCATGGGAAATACTCCTTACAAAATCTTAGTCCCCCATGTCATGGATGCCCATATGGACATTGCAACCTGAACCCATACTTTTCAAGTCACTTCAATTTTTGCACCAAATAACATCCAGTTTAAAAGCTAATGCGCATAACATAAGTTGTCTATTGTAGCGGCGGTGCCGATCGACTGGTAGGGGGCGCCAGCACGACTCCCCTTCTGAGCAACGCTTGTGGCCCAGACGAGCCGATCGTGTCTGCTCGCTGGAGAGGGCGGTATCTGGCTTAGGGTTCTTTTTCGTATAGTTTTATGATTGTTGCGTGTGAATAAACCTCCTAAGAAATGGACAGAAAAGGCAGTTAATTGTACCTTCAATTGTGTCATTAAACTGTGTACAACGCAACCCACGGTCAACGCTACATTGGTGGCAGCGGCGGCACAGTTTGGACAAGGAATAAAGGTAGTTTTTCTGAGTTGATAAATACACGAGACCGAGCAAGTATGGAGTCCGACTCACCACACGGCGAGGACAGCAGTTGCCAGGGAGGAGGCCAGACTTATTCCCCCAATTTTCATTCTTTGACAACTGAAGACAATTTGCTATCATTAGAGGAACAGAGGGTAGAGGTGTTGTTACCCGAGATTTTTAGACAGTCTTTGGACACAGCCAGGCTTAGCCACACCAGGTGAAATGTTCGGAGGGCTAGGCAGCAAGCATACAAGTAGTACACAATTCAATTCAGAACATATACATGCTACACACACACTCACGTCGGACGGACATAACCACTCGGAGCCGTCTCGTTCGACACATTCATACACCAGACATTCATTTAATTTCAGAGCGGCCCCCGCGCTGCATACACATTTCTATCGGACTTACGGATTCACTCGGAGCCGTCTCGTCCGACTCTCAATCATACACCAGGCACACATTTCAATACAGGGCGCCCCCCCCCCCCCCCGCTGCATACACATTTACGTCGGACCCACGGAACCACTCGGAGCCGTACCGTCCGACATGCACCCATCACACAACTTACTCAGACATACCTCACTCCAGAGCAGCCCCCCGCTGCATACACATTTACGTCGGACGCACGGAACCACTCGGAGCCGTACCGTCCGACATGCACCCATCACACACCACAGACACATCTCACTCCAGAGCAGCCCACCGCTGTGTACACGGTTCTGTCGGACGCACGGAACCACTCGGAGCCGTACCGTCCGGCACACATTCACCACCCGGAGATTTCAGAGTTCCCCCACAGGATCCGCATACCACTGATGCTGCCGGATCAATTTGATGGAGTCTCCCCGTGGGCAGATTATCTTCTTCATTTTGAGAGCGTTGCCACAATCAACCAGTGGAGAGAAACTGAGAAGGCAATGTTCCTGGCTTCACATCTGAGAGGCCTGGCACTGGAGGCACTTGCCGACATGACACCTGAGGCACGCAAAGTGTATTCATCCATCCTGGAGCATTTCGAGGAACGATTTGGGGATACAGCCAAGGTTCCAGAGGTCACGGTGAAACAATCGGCAGTTTGGGACAGTTCATTCAACGCTTAGTATCCAAGAGCTACCCTCAGTTTCCCGTACAGGCACGGGAGGACTTGGCAGTGGATGCGTTCCGTAATGCGCTGGGGGACGAGCAACTACAACAACACATATTTTCCCGGAAAGTGACAACTCTGACTGAGGCAATCACGCTCGCTACCGAGATGGAGGCATTCCTTGACTGGCAGGCACAGCAAAGGAAGAACAAGCAAGGCGTTGTAGATGTGATGTCAGTAGAACAGCCTCCACCCCCTCAATCGGTGATAAACAAGAACACATCCACGTCATTGGAGAATACAGTCAGTGTTGTTATAATGGGAAGGCGTATCTGGGGCACGCCTGGACGGCTGGGACTAGGCTCAGGAGATACCTGGCAAAAGGCGAGGTCCCGAGGACAATAGTGTTACATCTAGGGACCAAAGATATATTGAAGGAAATTTCGGGACAGATAAGACATAGGGTAAAAGAGAGCCTAAAGGTAATTAGGAATATCCTACCCTACACACGGTTAATTTGGTCAGACGATTGTTAAGTGCGAAGTATCAAAGTAAAGTTAAAGGAGGGCACTTGGGATTTTATGCAAAGAAGATACTTCGGGAGATGCAAAACGCACATGTTATAAAACACCCCCATCTCGTTACCCCTTCCCGGAAGGTGCGTACTGGCAAGACATGATTCATTTGGTTCATAACATTTATCAGACGGGTTGAGGTTCTCTCACACTCGGACAAAGTTTTGTAAATAAAAATCAAACAAAATAATAATAAAAAAGGGGGGGTGGTTGGGCGTTTGGGCAAATTTTTATATCAAAATTTGCTTTGTCGGTAAGTTTAGGTTGTTCCTATAAACAAGAAGCTAATAGGCATGGAAGCCTGTGAGGAAGTGGTAAATTAATTTATGTGAATTGATATGGATAAATATGGTGGTAATAAAATGATGTGATTGTATATAAAGAAGTAAATTAATTTGGTACCTTCTTGGCAACTCGCTGGAAGTGGGAACCTCATTGACCCGGAGTTTTCTCCAGTCAATGAATGCATTTATAATTATAATAATTGTAAATGGTCTGGTACCTTCTTTGGCAAATCGCTGAGAATTGGGAACCTTTGCGGATTGGAAATTTACCGTTCGCAGAGTGTAATTGGGAACCTTTGCGGATTGGAAATTTACCGTTCGCAGAGTGTAATTGGGAACCTTTGCGGACTGGCTGCAAAGTGTATTTATAATTGGAACTGGTATACTTCTTTATGAGTGGATACCACTGGATGGAATTAAATAAAGGGAAATCCCTTATATTATTATGAATTGGCGTTTTACCACGGAATTCAGAGTACGGAATAAATTAACTCTTGGCAGTGTTCACTACAACAACAAATCCTTGTGTCTGTGTATATTTATCAGGTGGTAATGAAGGAGCAGCAGAAGTAATTGATCTTTCACCCCATGATGTTATGGCCAGGGGGTTCCTGAAAAGATGTTTGTTATTAGATCGCATATAGACTGGCGGTTGGAAGTATGGGGTTGGAGTCCTTCTGAGAGATATGGTGATAAAGTGCCTTTTGATATGAGCGATAGACATACACAAGGATCTTGAAGATGATTCTATCCTTAATGGGTAGCCAATGTAGATCTTGTAGGATAGGTGTGATGTGACTCTAGTGTTGGACCGAGTTACAATTCTGACGGCAGTATTTTGAAGGCGAGACAAGCGGTAAATTGATTATTATGCAGTCCATAGAGGAGAGAGTTTCCCATGACAAGTCGGGAGGTTACAAATGTGCGAACGAGTTGCTCTGTAGTATTTGCTTCATTTACTTTACTTACTTCGTTTATTTGTTTATTTTATATTTTTAGTTTAGGGGTAACCAACTACATATTGTGCTCTCATTGCATGTTTGCGTCGTGTGAAAGCTTGCGAAATCTCTTAATGTCATCCCATTTGTGATGAACCACTTTGGTAGTTCTGAGGACTTTTCCAACACAGTTGATTCTCCGCGATTTGCCCAGGTGTCGGCCTTTCTATTCAGCGTTACAACATCTGAAAATTTGTTGTTAAGCACCTACCAATCCAATGCAACAAGGTAAACTAACTTCACTATCTCAGCAGGCGAGAAACTTCGCCTTCCAATACCCCTTTGCCTCCTCGTGTTGAACGGTCTTCCTCCTTGCTTTAGTCTGGCTCTCCATGTTTGCAGGGTGACAAATATCTTCTAAATACCACAGAGACAGCATGGTGCGTAGTTATAGAAGATAAGAAGAATGAACTTGAATATAAAGTGGTAATGAATCTGAAATAAAAGATTCGTTTTTACAAATCCAAAATTATGTATAAAGTATACTTTACATATAATTTAGTACTAGTAGTTACGTTTCACTCCTAAGCTAGGAGCTTTGTAAATTATATGTTTAGTAACATCATACACAATTTTGGATTTGTAAAAACAAATCTTTAATTTAATATTCTTCCGCAATCCAGACGAACTTATTTAATGGTAATGAATCTATTCGTCTTATTTTCTTTTTCTTTGTTTTTGTTATTGTTCTTTTTAAAGTTTGTTTTCTTGTAGAAGTATCTCTCATCGAAATAGTTACACTTGATCAAGCCTTGACTTTATAGATGTTTTCAAGAAATTTATAGTTCCACAGCATTTAGTTTTCTCTCGGTCACATGAAGTAAAGGATTTATTTCACTAAATGTTTTTTACAATATTATGTTTTGTTTAAGACGAATGGCAAGCAGGTAAAGACAAGACAAACAGCAAGTACGTGTGGAATTTGGAACAATTTAAAGACGTCAATCCACTTGAAACTGACAATATTTTAGGTGAGTCGTTGCTTCATGTACCAATTTGAACAAGTACAATCTATCGTCTGTATGGCACAGCCAATGTAACCAAGGTTTGTCGTTTGGAACATGATTTTGTCTACAACCCTTGCGCCGCATCTATACTGAGCTAAATGTACATGTACGTACATGATGTGGGGTTGTGTCACTTATTGGCACGGGCTTTAGGCTAGATGCCGCACGTCGTCATTTACAAACTGCGGTGACATAGACGTAGGCTACCATAATTGCCGTATAATGAGAGTTAAGTTTTATATTCCAACAAACCTAATTCGGTTTTACCCCATTACATTACTTTTTTTTGCACTTTTTTTTATTATTTTTATTTTTTATATCACAATATTACGTACAATCTGTGTCCGTCTTATTAGAGAGGTTTCGCAGAGTCGCGGATACGAATACGCATACAGATATCGAACCGTACGCGTTCGCGTCAAGAGAGCTGTGTAGTTTTGTTTTGCAAAATTCTAACGAATACCCTCAACTTGAGGCTCAAGAGGGCGCTATTAGCCAAATGTACAGTACATAAAAACTCCACAGGCTAAACTGACATCCGTCGCCTAACTTTTTAGTCCATTTCTCTTTTTTGAAGCATGGTGGAACAATGTCCAACTACATCCATGTATGATACCTCTAAAAGACATGGTGAAAACTTGGTGCATTAAAAAATAAAAATCCGATCCAAAAACATGAACAAAATATAATCGTTCTTACTTAAGTGTATGGCGACAGATTCCCGTTTTGAGCGACTATTCTAACTTGTGTACAACGGTTATACGTCACATCCCCAGGGACCTCAAAAAGTGATGACGTATTATGACGTATCCGTTCACGTAAGAGTATCGGTGACTCTGCGGAACCTCTCTAATAGGGAGCTGTCAACCACGGAAGAAACCTTTGACTATCTAATTTATCTGTAACACGGAACAGTATTTTTAACAACAGAATTTAGTTGAAGAAATCATTCCTTATTTATTTTTGCAAATGCAGTTATAACATAGAAACCAGCAATAAACTTACAATAGAAGTTTATGGCCAGGACTGATTACTAATCGGGGCACAGAGGGGCTTTGTCCAAGTCATCAGGGATTAACAGCCGCCCATCTATTCCTTTGTGTACCAAAAGCTAGGAAGCAGGGGCAAGGAGATCATGAATATGCAGGTTACCAAACCAAGCGGTGTGCATTCACCTGTTGATAATCATGCTCATTACAGCACCGGACGATTCGGCCAGTTTCGGCCTAGCTCTCGGGGGGTTAAATATATACGTGCACCCTAACCAGGACGATTTAATATAGAAACTTTTATTTGACAGTTGTATTAACTTTGCTTATTTGTTGCAACGTCATATGAATTGGACAGAGTTCAAAGACTACAAACTAGTGCAGCTCGTTTAGTATGTTCCACACCCTTGAGAGAACATATTATTACCCCTACACTTAGGGAACTTCATTGGCTACCAATTAGAGAACGAACCCATTTTAAGATTGCTCTTCTCGTTTTTATGCTTTAACAAAACTACACCTCATTATAACCACTTAACTGTCACATTACACTCCTCCACGATTTCTTCGATCAATCGCTTGAATGTTCCCCGAGCAAACAAAGTCTCTCCAATAGACCGTGTAAGTCTCACGATGATAAGGTCGCCACTGAGCTTCCGGGCACCACATAGCCATCAGCTGGGGAGATTAACGTGCGTGCAATTGTAGTGTGATTTTGTTTCTGTCTGATCACTTTTTGTCAATCCACAAAACATATTTATCGAATGATTACATTTACAGTTACCAGTCACTAAAATCTGTAAACTTAAACAAATTAAAATGAATAAGAAATGCGCCACCATCCGGCTCGAAGTGCCCGATTGGTAAGTAAAGTGAATATGTTGACTACACTAGTACACCGAAGTTAGTTTTGTTTAAATAAACATAACATTTTCATCTTATTCGAGCAAAAATATTCACCTAATTGTTTCTATGACACATCATTGCCCCCTTGGCTCGAAACTCCAACGGCAGTTTCGCTTTTTATCATTGGACAGACATTTATTAAATATTAAATTAAATCGTTACCTCAAACAAGGTCAAAAAAAAAAAAAAAAAAAAATACATTGTCAATTTTAATGTATTTTGTCAGAACAGACTAATTTGCAAGCACATAAAGCAACATAAGGCAAGTTGTGTATTGCTTTTTACACGAACGTTTTACTATACTACTCAAGTCAAGCTTTAACAACTTTTTATTTCAACAAACTGAGGATTTTAATTTGAAGACACCTTTTCTGGGGTACGTTACACCAAACCATAAGTTAATGGCTAAATTCTGTTGTTTTGAAGCATTTTCTAATACCTTTCAAAATTCAACAAATAATTGTAAGCATAAAAACCTTACTTGGTGATGAGCAATGGAGAGATGTTAATAGTATAAAACATTGTGAGTAACGGCTCTCTCTGAAGAAAACTAGTTTTTGAGAAGAAGTACTTTCTCGAATTGTTGAGGTCTCAAATTCAAGGCATCTGAAAGCACACAACTTGTGCGACAAGGGGTGTCTTCCCATTATTCTCTCGCAACTTCGACGACCAATTGAGCTCAAATTAATATTCACGGGTTTGTTAATTTAAGAATATGTTGAGATACACCGAGTGTAAAGACGTAACTAGTGCTTGCAAGTTTCTTAATGTGTCCTGCCTTTGCCCTTAAAAGGTAATTTTAAACTGATTTTCAATTGTATCCATTGTTTTCTCAGAGTCTCCTTCCGCACAAATGCTTTTGGGAAACAAGAATATTCAATGGAGCAAAACAAATTAAATGAACACATTGCGAACAAAATGTTTTTACTATTTACAACTTTTGGACGAGATTGAAGTCTTGTTGATTGTTTAACACGTAACGCAGGATTCCGCCTTGGGCCGGTGTTTCATGGAAATCTGTTCCCTGAGATTCTGTCCCAATTTTGGGGAGGTGTGTCAGGAGATTATGTTCTCCCAAAATTCCCTCCCCCTTATACGGCAAACTTGTTACAAACTACTTGTGATAGCGCCTTCGTTTAAGTCACCCTCACTCAGCCCATGTTAGAGTTTCCCAAACAGGGGAAAGAATCTCCGGCAGCAGTCCTGGAGAATTGCGCGTGGCCCTTGAGGTAGTTTCCTCCTCCACAGTGAGCGGTGACCATGGTGGTTTTTTTTTACTTTCGAAAGCACCCTCTTTTGGTTCAATCTGCTTCCGACCGTAATGATATCAGAATCTCCGACGACAAATCAATAGCACTCCGGCTCTTCGTTAACTGCGGCCCCTACCAGCCTGGGGAACCTTGGAGGGACCAGTTCATTTCGTTTGTTTGCAGTTTTTTCGAAAGCAAAAAAAAACATCATGTTCTGTCGCCAGTCAAATGAGCCGAGTTTTGTTCCTCCGACAACGGAGCCTCCAATCCCGGCCAAAATGCTTGGGCCAACCATTCCTACGTTATATATAACCACTCCCTGTCTATTTCACACTGACAATAAATCTTGTCTGCCCCCGTCCCGCCCCTCTCAATGTTGAATGTAACGCTGAAGACCGGCAGTCGGAACCAACTATGAAATGGGGCAGGGGGGCCAAAAAGATATGGCCGGGATTGCAGTCTGGGTAACAACACCGCAGACTGTATGTACGTAGTAAATATAAATAAAAGAGGGCGCTATTGTAATTTTCATCCCCTGGTTTCAAAGAAAACGGTGTTCGCAAGCACACATACAACCAACGTTCAGATCTGCACACATCACATCGTACATTGTTGACAAATTTATACGAAGAGAGCGCTTTGAAAATATATTCCCAATTAAAATAACACCACGGAGCCACAGCGCCCTCTACGTATATTTTCTTACAGTTTGCCGTCTACATAGGGTGCGTTCGATTAGCTTCCCTTGGTCGACCCCGCGGTGCTCACTCGGATAAGAGCTAATCGAACGATCACACTCGCCCTCTCGTGGTGACGGCATGCACCTCAGGTCACCCCCAACTGACCCACTCCACAAGCAGGGCACTGGGGGCTGACCCGGGTGAGCCCCTGGAATGACGTTAATGCAATTTGAACGTACCGAGGGCAGACCGGGGTTGACCTAGGGAAGCTATACGAACGCACCCATAGATTGTTGGTTGTGTACAGGGAGAGGCGACCGGGGATTATTTGTCCAGGGTTTAGGTCCAATGCGCAGGTGCGTAAGTCAGTCAATGCATGTGCTTTCCAATGAGGCACTGGGACCGATTTGCTCGACCCCACCGGTCTCATCTAGCAACACTGGGAAGGGCTGATGAGCTTGTACAACTTATATCATTCATGAGGGTCTGGTCAATAATAAGAGAACAAGTTGAATTCTAGATTATCAGACTATAAGAAAATAAAGCTCAACATTTTACTTAATTGTGCTGGGCAAACGGTTGTTATACCATTGTGCCATTTAAAAAAGCGTGCTCTGAACTATTTGACACAGCAACTTCAGTCTGATGATTTCAAATTTAAGGGTTTGGGTTCTTTTTGTAGGAGGACAAAAACACAATGTTCACTGATTTACATTAAACTTACACTGTTCAAAGATAGTAGAACGTTTCTCTTTAACAACTACTTGCTGAGGTGCTGTAGTTTTTGAAAAGTAGAAAAAACAATGTTGGGGAAATTGTTTAGCTTGTAAACTGTGTTTAGCAGTAATGATATTTAAAAACTCATTATATATCCAAACGGAAAAAAAAAAAAAAAAAACGATCGACTGATACTACGTCAATGTTTATTCCTTAAAATGTACTTATTTAAACAAACAAAATACACTATTTCTAGAACTATGATATATATCTTAACATTAGTACACTAAAATAATGATTAATAATTTGTTGATAAATAATGATTTGTAGCAATATATGTATCAATTATTATCTCATGTATTCTAACGTTAATCCAAACATTAAACACAAGTGGTTTCGAGGACCTCTAATGTTTTTTGTTTAATTTTACTGCCAACGACACTTTTATGTAGTAAGGGAGATCAGACAAGATAAACTGCAGTATTGTGTAACCAGCTCATGAGGAAAATTGTATTTTCCAAATTCACAGTAAATGGTGCTTTTTTGTTGGTAAACCTTCTTGATACAGCAAGATTGGTTTCATGCCGTTTTGACGGTTAAACCAATCGCTGTACAGAAATGTGCATCCCCTCTTTAACAAGTTATTGTGACATCATCAAACGTTTTATACAAAGGTTGTTCAAAACGAATACCCAATGTTTCATCTGCACTAAAAAGGTGCTCTCTCTTTTAAAAACAAACTCACGCGAAACTACGAGGAACAGTTATATGTTTCATAATATCGAGACGTGTTCGGGAAAGGAAGACACAAAAGAAATGTTTTCCAGGAACTTTAAAACGCTATGACCTTTTGATCAGAAGTTATCATTATTTTGTTTAATATCATAAGACATCAACATAAGACAACTGTTACCAATTGTTAGGTGAAATATTTGTATTTTGTTGCTTCAACAGGGTACAGCCTTTTCCACCAATTTAAAATGTTTGAATAAAAATTGCAGGCATAACCGGCGGCCATAATGAATTCTATCAAGGAATATAAAGTTACAGTTGTTTTCATATACTATTAACTAAACTATCGGTTTTTTATTGCGTAGTTTCATTTTGCATATTAATTTGAATGTCGTAGAGTCGTTTCAAGGACTCATCATTGCACCCTCGGAATTACAGTAGAAATATAAAATTTTCCCGAAGATGTGATAAAAAAAAGAAAAAAAAAGATGAACTGATATTTATCGCACAATTAACGTGACAGAAAAAACAACACATTTTAATGTTTTCGCCACAATAAACACGTTTGCAATACCACGCTCTAAAACATAACGTTTTTAATCAAACTAATTGTCCTACATGCATTAAAACAACTGTTAATTTATTATATTCATCTAAACAAACTGCCCCATCTAAACACAATTAACTAGGTGATTATTGTATTTCGAAACACATAAATCGTTATATAAAACAGTAAAACGTTTCCGTGTGTTTTTATGTTTGATTTAGATTTCGTACAGCAGGAATCCTGTAAAAGACGTGTCATGGTTAGAGCCACTATATACTGGACCGTTTACAGCTAAGTGAACTTGATCTCCGTAGTGCAGGGGAATCACTGCACTGCTGCTCACTTGATGATAACCTGCATCGTATACACTCCCTGCAACAATGTTGTTACCGTTCTTCCTCAGGAGGACATATAGGTAAGACTCACTTGATGATTTATAGACTGAGAACATCAATACGTATACCCCAGGCACATTACACGTAAACGTGCCGTTATTCAAGTTGAAATCAGTCCCTTCCTCTGAAAACAATAACTCTTCAAAGGGCAGGGGATCCCAGGAGGATGGAGGGCTGAAGACGGCATTCCTCACTGCAGTGAAGGCGGACCGTCGCGTACTACATTCACCTGCTTCACCAGTCTGTCCAGCTGGTCCAGGTTCACCTCTCTCCCCCTTCAGACCATTCATCCCATGCAGACCTTGAGGTCCTTGTTTTCCTGGTTGACCGACTCCTTGATCTCCCTTTTGTCCATGATCCCCTTTAGCGCCTGGCTCACCACCCAGTCCATCTGACCCCTTGTCTCCTTTAGCCCCGGGTTGACCTACCTCACCAGGGGAGCCTGCATCACCTCTCGGGCCTACAAGCCCTTGACCATGGTTTCCATTAGATCCGGGGATTCCCGGTATACCGGCTGGGCCCTGGCAGCAGGAGTTACACGTCAGTCCCGGATCAGGTGAAACTGCTGCTGTAGCCACCAATAACCAAACTTGCATAAAAGCCAAGACAATGGCCACTGCTATAGTAATCTTCATCTGTAAGTTGAAAGACAGACGGAAAACAAACAATTACAACATTTATAGCAATGTTGTTTTCGTAGCTGGGAGGGTTGGTCATGTGTCAGTTGGTCCAAACTTTTTATGTATTCGCCCGTAAGGTATTAGATTTGATAAAATGGTACATTAGTTGACTAACCGAATTAAATTCTAAGTTTGATGAACTAAATCAGTAAAATAAATGAAGTGGGTGTTAATTTTATTTTGAAATCACTTTTTTTTCAAAAGAACTGGACTTATAAACAAAGTTAGCTTTAGTTAGTTGGCATAATTACCCCCCATTCTAATGTATGGTGTTTGTTTTGCAAGAGCAGATATACTAATGAATATGTATGTTTAAGTTTACACTAATGAATATGTATATTTCTCCCAAAGGCTGTGAACTCTTGTTATTATGCTAATGTTGTAACTTGGTTTATGAATAGGAGTGCAGAGGTCAGTGCCTTCCCTTTCCTTGTGGTATGCAATATTTTAGGGAGTGGCATTGAAGTGCCTATATCTCAACAGTGTCGCGCTACAATTACAACCTTTGAGGTTGTTCTTTTACTGCAATTGTAATGCTTAATCAGAAACAGATTTCTCAGGCTGTTATTTTAAGCAATTGATTGGCAGAGAACTGAAGTGGCAGAGATCGGCAGTTTGAGATTGGAAACAAGGAAAAAATCGTAAATTGAAATATTGCTTATTGTTTTTGAGGATAATGATTCTAATTGAGCAGAATTCTTAAAACTAAATTGTTCTTTGAAATGTGTATTTCATGCTGTATTAATGGAGCATTGGATTTGAATAGCTTTGTAATTTGAATACTCTGAATTTGAGAAGAAGAAATCAGACAAAAAAATTGTTTGAGAAGTGCATGTGTATTTATCAAAATGAAGGAGAGCATCAGGCATTATTGTATTTGTTTTAATAATTATTTTATAGATGGCCATGATATTGAAGTGGGAATCTAAACCTCTCCTAGAAGTTCAAAGGGACTATACCCTCCCTCATAGAGTGAGAAGCGTTAATGGAAGTTCTGAGACGGACAAAAAGGAAGGCAGGAGAGTCTATGACACGTGCCTAAGTGTTAGAAGAAGAGTGGAGCAAGACATTGGTACCGCAGGACAGTTTAACCTTTGGACATTTTCACGGTTGGCCAATTTTATTCACCCAATATTTTGAACATTTTGGTCGGAGTTGAAGTCATAAGCTTTATTTGACAAGATTGAGACGAAGTGTTTTGAGTTTATTGATTAGTTTCCGTAGAATCAAAGATATAGTTATTCAGTGTACTTTTTCAAGAAATGGGGCAGTGTCCCCAGTGATTGTAAATAAATGTAAAATAATTGTAAATACAATATCTTGTCGAAGAGACTTTTGTTCTAGAGTTAGCAAACTGTCTTTCGCGTCACGGTTGCATTGGGTTAACTGTGACATTAGTTTTCCAAAATGTTGTGGTCTTTTTGAAAGCAACTAAATGAGAACGCCTTTAGAGTGTTAAAACTGTTTATAATTGATATTATTATCAACAGAAGTGTCGTTGCCGAACGGTTTAGAGCACCAAACTCTGGTGTTTCTGATCAGCAGAGTTAGGGTCCGTTCCCGAGCCGTGACACTTATTGCTTCGTCATTAGGAACGTAAAGCCGTCGGTCCCATGTGTTGTGTATAACGCATGTAAAGGAACCCAGTGCACTTATCGAAAAGTGAAGGGGTTCACCTGGTGTTGGCTGCTGTGTACGCCGTGCCACCTTGTAACTCCTTCTTAGGTGCTACATAAATGGTTCTCATCGAGTTCTTCGAGTTCATCACTTCAATAAGTTATCTTTCTGATAGTTGGTAAAATTATACTCAGCGCCTTGAGTACCTTGTTGGTAGATACGTGCGCTAGATAAGACTTCGATGTCATTACTGTGTATTATTCGTCGGATTGCCACTCTACGGGTGCGAATGATAACAGGTCTGTTGTATATAATTTGGTTTGCGCCTTAACACCATGTGTGTACCTACTTGCCAGGTAGAGTTTGTTCTTAGAGAACTGTCTTGCTTAATGCTACTACCGCGGAGTAGATTGTTCGGGTGCTCGGGAGACTTATCAGTTCTGAAAAGAACTGTACTGCTTATTAACTATTACCTGGGCGGATGAAATAGAAATAGGCTGGGACTATTATTTTAGCTTATATGATCGTAATTAACTGTACTACCGCGGAGTCAGTTCTTGGGTTGCTCTAGTCATCGTCAGGAGCAACCCAAGAACCATGGAGGTTGACTTTAGAATTGAATTATATGTTGTTACCATTTGAAAGACCTATTTGAAACATCACAGTTTCGATCCATACATATGATACCTAATTAGTTACTCGGCGATTATGTGGTGTCACTTGGAGCCACTCAGACAACAAAACTGACTTGAAAAACAAATGTTGTCAAAAGTGGAATGTGAACCTTGGACCCATATTGTTTCGGCGCTCTCCAACTGAGTTATCAATCCATAATGTTCACGATTTACCTTTTTGCCAGAAATGTTTAAAATAGTTTTTTTTTACTAATGTTTCGCACAAAATAGAACTAGAAAACATTTTACTGAGAGTACAGAGTAAGGGTAGAACCGAGAGTAAAGCTAACTTAATTCAAAACAAACCACAATTGTTTTTATATGTGCTCCTTTGTTAAGGCTGGCTCACACTATGACGATAAGGGGGTACGGCATGCTACGTTTAGCTGCGAATCGCAACTGCGAGTTTGCCGACATTCATCGTGTGTTGTCGTCAATTGTCGCTGACGAATCCGCTAGAGACCGCAGACGGCTGCAAAAATTAGTCGCGTCCGTCCCTACTATGTAAGCCAACCTTTAATAAGGCTGGCTTACATAGTAGCGGGGCAAAACCCAAACGGAAAGTGGCGACAGTGAAAATCCCAAGACGTTGGCGGCAAAGTAAAGGCAAAAAGCCCAAAGTGAAAAATCATAATTAGCTGACGGGGAGGGAACGACCTTCAGTGACAACAGGAAAAGGGTCACACGGCTGGCAGCGGATTGTGTGGCGGCAAGGAACGGCGGCTGATGAAGGTGGGTTGTGGCGACGATGACGTGACTCGTTTGCCGACATCAAACCGTCTGTGTGTGGGTTGTATAACAGTCGAGTTTGGCCTTCCCACTCTTCACAATATTCTGGTCATCCAATCATCAGACAACGACTACCAACGAAATTGTGACGACCTCAAAACGACAATTGATCCCTTGCACGCGCGTCACACGCGGCGACTGATACCACGCTCACCATGTTGGTGGCCAATAGATTTACGTGTGAAAGCAGAGTCGACTAAATAGCGCACTTCTCTGAACAACACACGTTGACATTGACCACCAAAATGGCACCTCCAAGATTATTTTGATGATGACGTCAGGTGAATTGGGTCAATAGGCGGAATCGCACGGCATGGAAATGTCATGCGACTGATAATTGCGGCCGTCTGCGTCAAGGAAATGAGGGTTTGCGTTCTCCAACGAAATCTGAACGGACACGACTGATACTTTCGACCGTCTTTGGTCGCTAGCGGGTTCGTCAGCGACAATTGACGGCAAAACACGTTGATTGGCGGCAAACTCAAAATTGCAATACGCAGCTCGACGTTGCTTGCCGTAACCCTTATTTGTCATAGTGTGAGCCAGTTAGCACCAGGCCGATGACTTGTTCGACCCCCCAAAACTGGGACACTGTTGTCGAGATAATACTTTTGAAGAATTCGTTGACAAGACTTTAGTTTTGAGATGACCTCGTTTTCAAAAGTGATGATTTCAGCGCAGCTATGCATGCAATAAATTATCGGCATTATATAGCCCTGTTCGTACTTCCTGCGAACGCGAATGGGATACGAATGTTTAAGCCACATCACTGTTTTTGCAGGGATTGAACACATTTCAACTGATGCGAATTAAACGTTGCGATTTTGTGACGTCAAAATTTGTAAATATTCGCATTCGCATTTGCAGGAGGTATGAACATAGATTTTTCGCTTGAAAAAGCTATACATCATGGCATTAACGGTGCTTCTAACAAATTGCAGGCGATTATTTCGCTGACCGACTCAATCACAAAACTGTTCATAACAAAAAAAACTGGTACAAAGACAAACAATCACATTTCCTAAAGGGTGAAGACATTTGTAAAACGCACAACAACTGCACTGTAAACAAAAACAAGTTTTTAGGTTCTGTAACAGGTTTCGAACGCGTCAAAGGGTGTATAGGGTTAACACGTAACAGTGTATGGGGCCAATGAGTTGTGTTGAAAGCAATGGTTTGTGCCCATTTATAAACGGCTGATGCGTCAAACCAAACTCGTCAAGCGTTTCGTTTATACTATGATGCGTTTAGTTTGACGCATCAGCCGTTTACTTTATGTTAAGAATGTGTTTATAAGAAGCGTTTAAAATGTGTTCAGCACATCGACGATTGCTGACCACACCAGTGTTTAAGTTTGATGTAGAAAATGGGCGAAACCCAATGTTTTACAACACAACTCATGGGCCCTATACAGTGTTACGTGTTTAACCTAAACCCTTAGATGCGTTCGAAAATTTGTTTTTTGCTGAGGCTTACCATCATTTTAGTTTTTATGTTTGCCATTATTACGTTAAATTGGGTCGAATTTTGCAATTTTTGTTGTAATCTCGCATGATGGCAATGTAATGCCTTAAAAAAAGTACTCAATTGCCCTGGTTAAACAAAACAACTGTCCCTTTAACCGTGGCCCGCCAAGGTTAAAGGATAAAGTGTAAAGATTATCTTAAAACCTTTGGAGCAGGCGATACCCTCGTCTTGCCTCGGTTATTGCCCCCTCGGTTTCCCAAAAGACCATCGACTTCTTATTCTAGGTACATATCTTATATAATGTTCAATCTGAAATAGTCTACCTAATTACTATATATAAAATAATGCAATGGTCACGTCAAACAATGCAATGCCATACCTTTATTGACCATAATTATCTTTAAACAATAATTATGCTTTAAACGAGCAGAAAGTCAAGCGCCGTTTATGTCAATCCAGTGGAAAAGAACTTGAAGTCAAATTTTGTAACAAGGCATTGCACTGAAAACCAGTGTAAAAATTGCCTCGTCCAAAACCACCCGCAAGTACGTATAAACGTGAGAAACGAAACCTTTGAGGCAATTACGGCAAGGTTTCAAAGGGAGATGCAACTGGGTGCACATGTGTGTGTACAATCATAGTACCACCACAGTTCACTAAGATGGCAGAGCTTTAGGAGAGAAGAGACCTTAGCCACTGCATGAGAATATCAGCTGTATCGAGTGGTGTCCCTTTTGGAGCAAAAACTGCAACCGCATTGCAATAGGCTAACCTTAAACCCACTACTTGTATCTGGAAACGAAAGCTTCAGTACGGCAGTAGAATGAGGAACACTTACCTTGATGATGTGTTCTTGTAGTCCAAACCTTCTCAGTTCCTCTCTTCTGATGCAAAGTTGTTATGAACACTGCTGCTGGTGCAGCGCATTTAAATACTGCTGTATTTCCATTGAAGTGCTCATCAGTCTACTTCGGGTTTGATTGACAATCGATGAGCAGCCAATCATAGATACGTGTTAAAGTAACTGATTTATTGCAGTGACTTACTCTACCATCGGTTTGAACGAGGCTGTATGTTACAATAGTGGATCAATACCGTGTTAAAGTCACTGATTGAAAGCAGTGACTTACTTTATCATTGGTTTGAATGAGACTGTATGTTGAATGGATACCAATGGTGAGTCAGTGAGTGAAAGCAGTGACTTACTCAATCATTGGTTTGAATGAGACTGTATGTTGAATGGATACCAATGGTGTAAAACTCTACACTACATTGTGGATGTGTGAAAGTCACTGATTGAAAGCAGTGACTTACTTTATCATTGGTTTGAATGAGACTGTATGTTGAATGGATACCAATGGTGAGTCAGTGATTGAAAGCAGTGACTTACTCTATCATTGGTTCGTATGAGGCTGTATGTTACCAATGGAGCTCAATGTGTACATGCTTTAATGGTATGGTATTTTTACATGTATATCCGCCCTACTGGGTTGCACTGTGTGATTGCTTCCTGAAGTTCCTGGCCGTTTTCCTTCTATTTCCGCTCAATTGATGTATTTCCCTGATGATTGTGAGTTAAAGTGCAAGTTTATTATCATAGAAAGAACTGTGTACGCAATATATATACTGTTAAGATGGATCTCTTTCGTGCTTCCACTCTTTTGAAGTATATGTTTACCAACACTAACTCAGTGTGTTTTTTGCCGAAATCGAAATGCAATGACAATGTATTTATAGTAGAGTGCGCCACCAACAGAGCAACATTAAAGACACTGGACACCATAGGTAATTACTCAACAGAATTGCTAGCATAAAGACTTACTTGGTAATGAGCAATGGAGAGATGTTAATTGTATAAAACATTGTTAGAAACGGCTCTCTCTGAAGAAACCTAGTTTTTGAGAAAGAAATATTTTCTCGAGTTGTTAAGGTCTCAAACTGAAGGCATCTGAAAGCACACAACTTGTGCGACGGGGGTGATTTTCCCATTATTCTCTCGCAATTTTGACGACCAATTGCACTCAAATTAATGTTCACGGGTTTGTTAATTTAAGAATATGTTGAAATACACCAAGTGGAACGACTCACTAGTGGTTGAAAGTTACCTATTAATGTGTCCTGCCTTTGCCCTTAAAGGGTATTTTTAAACTGATTTTCAATTGTATTCTTTGTTTTCTCAGAGTCTACTACCACCGAAACGCACAAATGCTTTTGGGAAACAAGAATATTCAATGGCACAAAAATAATCAATACAAAACACACAAATCAAAATCAATCAAATGAACTTTTGGATGAGATTGAAGTCATGTTGATTGTTTTAAAAAACAGGTAAGACAGGATTCCGCCTTGGGCCGGTGTTTCATGGAAATCTGTCCCCGGAGATTCTGTCCCCATCTTGGGCAACCTCTTTGACATAAAGGACTCGTTCATTTTATTGAAAATCTCAAAATCGTCAAAATGTGCTTAAAGGCAGTGTACACTTTTGGTTAATTACTCAAATTAGCATAAAATCTTACTTGGTAACGAGTAATGGGGAGCTGTTGGCAGTTTGAAAGACTGTGAGAAACGACTTTCTCTGAAGAGACGTAGTTTTCGAAAAAGAAGTAATTTTCCACGAATTTGTTTTCGAGTCCTCAGAATTAGATTTTGAGGCTCTCAAAATCAAGCATCTGAAAGCACACAACTTCGTGTTACAAGGGTGTTTTTTCTTGCATTATTATCTCGCAACTTCGACGACCAGTTGAGCTCTAATTTTCACAGGTTTGTTATTTTATGCAAAGTTGAGATGCGGCAAGAGTGAACACTGGTCTTTGACAATATTACAAAAGGTGTTTACACACATTTGCTCCGAGCTACATTCAGAGTACAGACAAGTTGCAAACACATAATTATGAGAGATTTATACAAACTTTGATCAGGATTTATTTAACACAAGTTTGAATCTACAAGTCGATGTCAATTGTTTTTGGCCTTTTCATGTAAACCGAAAATGGCTTTGCTATATTAATAAGAATAAATTGTGCTAAGTCATAGTCTTGAACATTCGTTTCAAACTGGCAGGGTCGTGGTCGTAGATGAAGGACCCGGCCTGCCTTCGGCTTAGTCTTTTGTTTACGGCCAAATTAACGCGGGGTCCAGTGGGAACGGGGCCTAAGATACTGTTGATTTTAGACAGACGCTTAAGACCTCGTACCACTCCCCTTTGTCATTGTTTTACTTTTGTTATGAACAAACAAATATCTGTAAATACAGGAGAAGATTGTTGAATAAATAATTAGCATTGAAGAAGTCGAGGGCCCAGTAATTTAATAAATACTCAATGCATGTCAATGAGAGGCCTACAATTTATTAAGAACGTGTACATTTAGGATCAACTATTTCGAATATTGCTAAACAAAAACGCCAAGATATTTTGATTCGGTTATCACAATTTAGAGTCCATCGTTACGGAATCATCAAAACGTGTATGTTATTAGATTGTATGCACATTCAATCGTTAAGGATTTGTAACGCTGATACGCCATCCGCTATTTACGCGGGGAGGGGTGGGGGTAGGGATGGGAGGGGAGGCGTTGGTGAATCCGCTATGACGAATCAAGCCGTTATCACAGATTTAAACATCGTTGTTTTTTTCTGGAGGGCTTTCGTAACTATTAGTTTTTCGAGGTGATTTTTTTTTAAACAAATCTTATTACAACTCCTCATATAATTATGCTGAAAAACCGTTACTGCAACACAAAGTGTAAAATTGACCGACATAGTATACCACTTTAGTAAAATGCAGAGTTAACCTCGGCACAATACTTTGAAGGAGTCCCATTTATTGTAAAACTTCACAGTAGATTAATTGGTATTAAAAAATACAGATGTGAAGTTGATGTTATAGCATAAGTACCGATATAGATAATGGCTATTTGAAATATGAAATTAAAGTTCAAGAACCAATAATTTATTTTAAAGGTTCAAAGCCCCCATAATCACCAAATGGATGTTTTATTTAGTAAATAAAAGTTGTTTTTCCAAAATTATTTATTTAATTAAGAGCACTCTTGGTCAATTTGTTATATTTACTAGGAGCTTCAAAATATGCAAAGGCTAAATTTAGAAACCCAAACAAATTGCACTAATGATCTTCGAGTTCTAAGAAGACGACACTATATCTAAGTGTCTTCGAGTAATGTTGGTATTTTATAAAATCGTTGTAGGTGCGAAATACTGGAACGAACTGGCTTACGACAGTTTGCAGAAAGCTATTAAACCAGGGAGCAAACACTCAACACGAATAAAGCTAAGAACGTGTTTTTTTTTTCGTCGGAGATGGGATGGGTATAACAACCGTGACGGCTGCGAGGATTCTCAAGGGGCAACTGGAAGGAGATCACGGGGAAGAAACATACCTCGAATGGGATAAATTCCCTAGTGTAGCGTTGTCAAAGGTAAAAATGGTGATGTCTCAAACCTTACACACCGAAAAAAACTACTGGAGATTTTCATCGTTTAAAAAGCATCCCCCTTAATGCAGGCCTGGTTCAGGTTTCAGGTTTAGGTTTATTACCATACCATTTGTTCAGGGAGACTTTTAGGACGCTTGGTGGCAGCATACTTACCAGGTAAAATCCATTGTACTCGATCATGTGCGCACGCTCAGAACTAAGTAAACAATGGGCATTTGTACCTGGTAAGTCTGCTGCCAGCTAGCGTCCCAAAGTCTCCCATTATAGAACTTTTAACAGTATGGGGAGGTCACAGACAGGTAGACTGGTCCCCTGTCTTAATACGGAAGGATAAATACAGGTCCCAGCTTCAGAGATCCAGTGATTCCATTGGATACAATGACATTGGATAAACTTGCACCCAATATTATGCCCAAACAGTTCACTGCTCTCAAGTCCGCAATAGAGTTTGACTGCGAAATATGAAATGAGGTCAATGGTGAATCTACACGCCGGTTTTGGAGACTGGTCTCTGGTGTTTATTCACGAGACTCGAAGAATGACGTCAGACTTTCAGGCTAGCAGACAGGAATCCCAGGCTTGTAAAGACAGTTATACATGAAACGCCCTTACTACTACTTTTTAAACGGCAATGCAGGTGTAACTAGTAATCGTGCAATCGTTCATGCAAACAAATTGCACTCGTCAAAGCCCATACTCTATCAAATGGTACCGCATTGAAATAAGTCAAGTCGTGTCAGTGTAAAGTACTAACAAAATAATGTGATTTATGAATACAATTGTTTAACTATTGTGCGGAAAGAGTATCATTTTGCACCAAGGCACGTAGTGAGGGAGTGTCATCTTGCATCATTGTGGATTATTAAGCCAGCCAATGGGTACGTTTTTGGCGAACAACTGTTTCGGTTGAATTGGTTAATCACTGGACAATGACCGAAACATTTATTGGTTACGACCGCCAATACGCACCCCTGTACTTTGATTTGGACATTCAAATAAAAAATACTGGGTGCGTTCGTTTAGCTTCCCTTGGTCGACCCCGGTCTGCCCCGGTACGTTCGAATAGCTTTGACGGGGCTCACCCGGGTCAGCCCCCAGTGCCCTGCTTGTGGAGTGGGTCACTTGGGGTAACCTGAGGTGCATGCCGTCACCATGAGAGGGTGAGTGTGATCGTTCGATTAGCTCTTGTCAGTGAGCAGTGCGGGGTCGACCCAGGGAAGCTAAACGAACGCACCCATTGAGAGCGCACCACGTGGTCAAAAATACGGCGCATAAAATCAGTCTGTGACTATTTCCTGTCCTATTTCATTCTTTAGACCTACAATACCGACAGGCAAGTACCGGACTCGGCTGGTACGGCTACTGCTTATTTTAGTGGTGTTAAAATCAAGACATCAGTGATAGGGATAGACGATTCTGCTATTACAGGAGATTGTAAATCTAGTCTCATCGTAATGTGGAGTCTGTTATGATATCTGCTCAAAAGTCTGGTAAGTTAAAAAAAAACGTCAAAATATTCATATAATGTTTTATAACACACCTCTTGCTTTTCCTGTATTCTGGTTGGCTGAAACACGGTGTCGTGGGATGAGCTTAGTCTAGTGATCGGGCGCATGTGTTTTGCCGGAACTAGTTCTTTGAAAATAGTGCCCGGTTACAGCGCCCTCTGTTGACTTGAACCGTGAGCAGCAACTACAAAACTTCCTTTCTTTTCCACGTGTTGTTCTTATTTCACATTTAAGACCGAGCTGTATAATAATACACAATATTGACTGGCATAATTCGGTAACTAGTGTACGTCTATTCCCCCCTCGGGCTTGTTAGTGACCAGAAGAGGGGCCTATTTCCCTTGGCCTTCAGCCTCGGGAAATAGGTCCCTCTTCTGGTCACTCAAAATCCCTCGGGGGTAGACGTACAATTACCTCATTGCCAGTCAGTGTGTGTATAATAAGTATGATTTACTTTCATTGATTTGTTGTCAAGTGTTTGGTAATAATTTTAATCTTGTGTTCTTGAATTTGTATCGATCGAATAATAATATAGCTAATAAGTTAGGTTTTCGTTGCTTTGTGTGCTTTCTAAAAGCAAGGCAACGGGATTCGTCAGCACTGCCCGTGTGACACACGCTACCCCTGCCGCACTTTACGCACATTCGCCCCATCGAGAGTGGGAGTGTGACTGATATACCGCAGAAGGAAACTGACATTGGTTGCATTGACATCGCTCAGCAACTCATAACACTCGGACAGGTTACACATGTACAATCTGCAACATTGACACAAACCAGTGTTTGCGTTCACTATTCTGAATGTATCGTTTGATTATTCGCCACCCTCATCAATATCATGGGTTGTTTTGGTTTTTGAATCAAAATATCTCACAAACTGACCGGCAATGAAACAGATAGCTGGAATCATTCGATATAGAACATAATAGATGTTAAATAAGTAAGCACTTACGTATTACTAGTTCGTTCTTAGCGAGTTGCGTCATATTCACGAAGCACTCGTAACTTCAATCGAGTGCGTAAGTCCTTACTAGTGCTACGTGGGGTGTTTTCGGCTTCGAAGCGTTTTCTTAAGCCCTTTTTCAACATTCCTGGCCAACATTTTAGGGCGAATTGAGCTTTATGTCAATTACAACAACTTTTAATATGTTCTACAATCCTTGCGACATGTTCTCAAACTTTCCCAAAATTTTGGAGAATTTACTGACTTATTTTTTCCCACTTTTTAGTAAACTTTTCGTGATTTTGTTATTTTATTTTATCATTAATTAAATATTTATGTTTATTTATTATTTTAGTTAATAGTAATAATAATAGTGGGCATGTATAATGCGCGGGTATCCATCTAAATATGCTCATGGGGCAGTGACACAACAAACGGGAAAAAGTTATGAAGTCCTCGTTAGATGAGGCTTGAGGGAAGTTGTGAACAAAGCTAGGAGAAAGTTTAACATGATCCGGCAAGTCGTTCCATAATGAAGGAGCAGCAGAAGTATAATTGATCTTTCACCCCATGATGTTATGACCAGGGGTTTCCTTAAAAGATGTTTGTTATTAGATCGCGTATAGACTGGCGGTTGGAAGTATGGGGTTGGAGTCCTTCTGAGAGATATGGTGATAAAGTGCCTTTTGATATAAGCGATAGACATACACAAGGATCTTGAAGATGATTCTATCCTTAATGGGTAGCCAATGTAGATCTTGTAGGATAGGTGTGATGTGACTCTTGTGATGGACCGGGTTGCAATTCTGAGGGCAGTATTTTGAAGGCGAGACAAGCGGTAAATTGATTATTATGCAGTCCA
The DNA here is from genome assembly GCF_902459465.1 of Asterias rubens. Taxonomy (NCBI): domain Eukaryota; kingdom Metazoa; phylum Echinodermata; class Asteroidea; order Forcipulatida; family Asteriidae; genus Asterias; species Asterias rubens. Next base: position 12,808,592 of record NC_047079.1, read on the forward strand.
TAGAGGAGAGAGTTTCCCATGTCAAGTCGGGAGGTTACAAAGGCGCGAACGAGTTGCTCTGTAGCATTTACTTCATTTACTTGGTTTACTTCGTTTATTTATTTATTTTTATATTTTTAGTTTAGGGGTAACCAACTACATATTGTGCTCTTATTGCATGTTTGCGTCGTGTGAAAGCTTGCGAAATCTCTGAATGTCATCCCATTTGTGATGAACCACTTTGGTAGTTCTGAGGACTTTTCCAACACAGTTGATTCTCCGCGATTTGCCCAGGTGTCGGCCTTTCTCTTCAGCGTTACAACATCTGAAAATTTGTTGTTAAGCACCTACCAATTCAATGCAACAAGGTCAACTAACTTCACTATCTCAGCAGGCGAGAAACTTCGCCTTCCAAAACCCCTTTGCCTCCTCGCGTTGAACGGTCTTCCTCCTTGCTTTAGTCTGGCTCTCCATGTTTGCAGGGTGACAAATATCTTCTAAATACCACAGATACAGCATGGTGCATAGTTAAAGAAGATAAGAAGAATGAACTTGAATATAAAGTGGTAATGAATCTGAAATAAAAGATTCGTTTTTACAAATCCAAAATTATGTATGATGTATACTTTACATAATTTAGTACTAGTAGTTACGTTTCACTCCTAAGCTAGGAGCTTTGTAAATTATATGTTTAGTAACATCATACACAGTTTTGGATTTGTAAAAAGAAATCTTTAATTTAATATTCTTCCGCAATCCAGACGAACTTATTTAATGGTACTGAATCTTTTCGTCTTATTTTCTTTTTCTTTGTTTTTGTTATTGTTCTTTTTAAAGTTTGTTTTCTTGTAGAATTATCTCTCATCGAAATAGTTACACTTGATCAAACCTTGGCTTTATAGATGTTTTCAAGATATTTATAGTTCCACAGCATTTAGTTTTCTCTCGGTCACATGAAGTAAAGGATTTATTTCACTAAATGTTTTTTACAATATTATGTTTTGTTTAAGACGAATGGCAAGCAGGTAAATACAAGACAAACAACAAGTACGTGTGGAATTTGGAACAATTTAAAGACGTCAATCCACTTGAAACTGACAATGTTTTAGGTGAGTTGCTGCTACATGTACCAATTTGAACAAGTACAATCTATCGTCTGTATGGCACAGCCAATGTAACCAAGGTATGTCGTTTGGAACATGATTTTGCCTACAGACCTTGCGCCGCATCTATACTGAGCTAAATGTACATGTACGTACATGATGTGGGGTTGTGTTACTTATTGGTACGGGCTTTAGGCTAGATGCCGCACGTCGTCATTTACAAACTGCGGTGACATAGACGTAGGCTACCATAATTGCCGTATAATGAGAGTTAAGTTTTATATTCCAGCAAACCTAATTCGGTTTTACCCCATTACATTATTTTTTTTTTTTTTGCACTTTTTTATTTTTTTTATTTTTTATATCACAATATTACGTACAATCTGTGTCCGTCTTATTAGAGAGGTTTCACGGAGTCGCGGATACGAATACGCATACAGATATCGAACCGTACGCGTTCGCGTCAAGTGAGCTGTGTAGTTTTCTTTTGCAAAATTCTAACGAATACCCTCAACTTGAGGCTCAAGAGGGCGCTATTAACCAAATTTACAGTACATAAAAACTCCACAGGCTAAACTGACATGCGTCGCCTAACCTTTTGGTCCATTTCTCTTTTTTTGAAGAATGGTGGAACAATGTCCAACTACATCCATGTATGATACCTCTAAAAGACATGGTGAAAACCTGGTGCATTAAAAAATAAAAATCCGCTCCAAAAACATGAACAAAATATAATCGTTCTTACTTAAGTGTATGGCGACAGATTCCCGTTTTGAGCGACTATTCTAACTTGTGTACAACGGTTATACGTCACATCTCCAGGGACCTCAAAAAGTGATGACGTATTATGACGTATCCGTTCACGTAAGAGTATCGGTGACTCTGCGGAACCTCTCTAATAGGGAGCTGTCAACCACGGAAGAAACCTTTGACTATCTAATTTATCTGTAACACGGAACAGTATTTTTAACAACAGAATTTAGTTGAAGAAATCATTCCTTATTTATTTTTGCCAATACATAACATAGAAACCAGCAATAAACTTACAATAGAAGTTTATGGCCAGGACTGATTACTAATCAGGGCACAGAGGGGCTTTGTCCAAGTCATCAGGGATTAACAGCCGCCCTTCTATTCCTTTGTGTACCAAAAGCTAGGAAGCAGGGGCAAGGAGATCATGAATATGCAGGTTACCAAACCATGCGGTGTGCATTCACCTGTTGATAATGATGCTCATTACAGCACCGGACGATTCGGCCAGTTTCGGCCTAGCTCTCGGGGGGTTAAATATATACGTGCACCCTAACCAGGACGATTTAATATAGAAACTTTTATTTGACAGTTGTATTAACTTTGCTTATTTGTTGCAACGTCATATGAATTGGACAGAGTTCAAAGACTACAAACTAGTGCAGCTCGTTTAGTATGTTCCACACCCTTGAGAGAACATATTATTACCCCTACACTTAGGGAACTTCATTGGCTACCAATTAGAGAACGAACCCATTTTAAGATTGCTCTTCTCGTTTTTATGCTTTAACAAAACTACACCTCATTATAACCACTTAACTGTCACATTACACTCCTCCACGATTTCTTCGATCAATCGCTTGAATGTTCCCCGAGCAAACAAAGTCTCTCCAATAAACCGTGTAAGTCTCACGATGATAAGGTCACCACTGAGCTTCCGGGCACCACATAGCCATCAGCTGGGGAGATTAACGTGCGTGCAATTGTAGTGTGATTTTGTTTCTGTCTGATCACTTTTTGTCAATCCACAAAACATATTTATCGAATGATTACATTTACAGTTACCAGTCACTAAAATCTGTAAACTTAAACAAATTAAAATGAATAAGAAATGCGCCACCATCCGGCTCGAAGTGCCCGATTGGTAAGTAAAGTGAATATGTTGACTACACTAGTACACCGAAGTTAGTTTTGTTTAAATAAACATAACATTTTCATCTTATTCGAGCAAAAATATTCACCTAATTGTTTCTATGAAACATCATTGCCCCCTTGGCTCGAAACTCCAACGGCAGTTTCGCTTTTTATCATTGAACAGACATTTATTAAATATTAAATTAAATCGTTACCTCAAACAAGGTCAAAAAAAAAAAAAAAAAAATACATTGTCAATTTTAATGTATTTTGTCAGAACAGACTAATTTGCAAGCACATAAAGCAACATAAGGCAAGTTGTGTATTGCTTTTTACACGAACGTTTTACTATACTACTCAAGTCAAGCTTTAACAACTTTTTATTTCAACAAACTGAGGATTTTAATTTGAAGACACCTTTTCTGGGGTACGTTACACCAAACCATAAGTTAATGGCTAAATTCTGTTGTTTTGAAGCATTTTCTAATACCTTTCAAAATTCAACAAATAATTGTCAGCATAAAAACCTTACTTGGTGATGAGCAATGGAGAGATGTTAATAGTATAAAACATTGTGAGTAACGGCTCTCTCTGAAGAAAACTAGTTTTTGAGAAGAAGTACTTTCTCGAATTGTTGAGGTCTCAAATTCAAGGCATCTGAAAGCACACAACTTGTGCGACAAGGGGTGTCTTCCCATTATTCTCTCGCAACTTCGACGACCAATTGAGCTCAAATTAATATTCACGGGTTTGTTAATTTAAGAATATGTTGAGATACACCGAGTGTAAAGACGTAACTAGTGCTTGCAAGTTTCTTAATGTGTCCTGCCTTTGCCCTTAAAAGGTAATTTTAAACTGATTTTCAATTGTATCCTTTGTTTTCTCAGAGTCTCCTTCCGCACAAATGCTTTTGGGAAACAAGAATATTCAATGGAGCAAAACAAATTAAATGAACACATTGCGAACAAATTTTTTTTACTATTTACAACTTTTGGACGAGATTGAAGTCTTGTTGATTGTTTAACACGTAACGCAGGATTCCGCCTCGTGTTTCATGGAAATCTGTTCCCTGAGATTCTGTCCCAATTTTGGGGAGGTGTGTCAGGAGATTATGTTCTCCCAAAATTCCCTCCCCCTTATACGGCAAACTTGTTACAAACTACTTGTGATAGCGCCTTCGTTTAAGTCACCCTCACTCAGCCCATGTTAGAGTTTCCCAAACAGGGGAAAGAATCTCCGGCAGCAGTCCTGGAGAATTGCGCGTGGCCCTTGAGGTAGTTTCCTCCTCCACAGTGAGCGGTGACCATGGTGGTTTTTTTTACTTTCGAAAGCACCCTCTTTTGGTTCAATCTGCTTCCGACCGTAATGATATCAGAATCTCCGACGACAAATCAATAGCACTCCGGCTCTTCGTTAACTGCGGCCCCTACCAGCCTGGGGAACCTTGGAGGGACCAGTTCATTTCGTTTGTTTGCAGTTTTTTCGAAAGCAAAAAAAAACATCATGTTCTGTCGCCAGTCAAATGAGCCAAGTTTTGTTCCTCCGACAACGGAGCCTACAATCCCGGCCAAAATGCTTGGGCCAACCATTCCTACGTTATATATAACCACTCCCTGTCTATTTCACACTGACAATAAATCTTGTCTGCCCCCGTCCCGCCCCTCTCAATGTTGAATGTAACGCTGAAGACCGGCAGTCGGAACCAACTATGAAATGGGGCAGGGGGGCCCAAAAAGATATGGCCGGGATTGCAGTCTGGGTAACAACACCGCAGACTGTATGTACGTAGTAAATATAAATAAAAGAGGGCGCTATTGTAATTTTCATCCCCTGGTTTCAAAGAAAACGGTGTTCGCAAGCACACATACAACCAACGTTCAGATCTGCACACATCACATCGTACATTGTTGACAAATTTATACGAAGAGAGCGCTTTGAAAATATATTCCCAATTAAAATAACACCACGGAGCCACAGCGCCCTCTACGTATATTTTCTTACAGTTTGCCGTCTACATAGGGTGCGTTCGATTAGCTTCCCTTGGTCGACCCCGCGGTGCTCACTCGGATAAGAGCTAATCGAACGATCACACTCGCCCTCTCGTGGTGACGGCATGCACCTCAGGTCACCCCCAACTGACCCACTCCACAAGCAGGGCACTGGGGGCTGACCCGGGTGAGCTCCTGGAATGACGTTAATGCAATTTGAACGTACCGAGGGCAGACCGGGGTTGACCTAGGGAAGCTATACGAACGCACCCATAGATTGTTGGTTGTGTACAGGGAGAGGCGACCGGGGATTATTTGTCCAGGGTTTAGGTCCAATGCGCAGGTGCGTAAGTCAGTCAATGCATGTGCTTTCCAATGAGGCACTGGGACCGATTTGCTCGACCCCACCGGTCTCATCTAGCAACACTGGGAAGGGCTGATGAGCTTGTACAACTTATATCATTCATGAGGGTCTGGTCAATAATAAGAGAACAAGTTGAATTCTAGATTATCAGACTATAAGAAAATAAAGCTCAACATTTTACTTAATTGTGCTGGGCAAACGGTTGTTATACCATTGTGCCATTTAAAAAAGCGTGCTCTGAACTATTTGACACAGCAACTTCAGTCTGATGATTTCAAATTTAAGGGTTTGGGTTCTTTTTGTAGGAGGACAAAAACACAATGTTCACTGATTTACATTAAACTTACACTGTTCAAAGATAGTAGAACGTTTCTCTTTAACAACTACTTGCTGAGGTGCTGTAGTTTTTGAAAAGTAGAAAAAACAATGTTGGGGAAATTGTTTAGCTTGTAAACTGTGTTTAGCAGTAATGATATTTAAAAACTCATTATATATCCAAACGGAAAAAAAACAAAACGATCGACTGATACTACGTCAATGTTTATTCCTTAAAATGTACTTATTTAAACAAACAAAATACACTATTTCTAGAACTATGATATATATCTTAACATTAGTACACTAAAATAATGATTAATAATTTGTTGATAAATAATGATTTGTAGCAATATATGTATCAATTATTATCTCATGTATTCTAACGTTAATCCAAACATTAAACACAAGTGGTTTCGAGGACCTCTAATGTTTTTTGTTTAATTTTACTGCCAACGACACTTTTATGTAGTAAGGGAGATCAGACAAGATAAACTGCAGTATTGTGTAACCAGCTCATGAGGAAAATTGTATTTTCCAAATTCACAGTAAATGGTGCTTTTTTGTTGGTAAACCTTCTTGATACAGCAAGATTGGTTTCATGCCGTTTTGACGGTTAAACCAATCGCTGTACAGAAATGTGCATCCCCTCTTTAACAAGTTATTGTGACATCATCAAACGTTTTATACAAAGGTTGTTCAAAACGAATACCCAATGTTTCATCTGCATTAAAAAGGTGCTCTCTCTTTTAAAAACAAACTCACGCAAAACTACGAGGAACAGTTATATGTTTCACAATATCGAGACGTGTTCGGGAAAGGAAGACACAAAAGAAATGTTTTCCAGGAACTTTAAAACGCTATGACCTTTTGATCAGAAGTTATCATTATTTTGTTTAATATCATAAGACATCAACATAAGACAACTGTTACCAATTGTTAGGTGAATATTTGTATTTTGTTGCTTCAACAGGGTACAGCCTTTTCCACCAATTTAAAATGTTTGAATAAAAATTGCAGGCATAACCGGCGGCCATAATGAATTCTATCAAGGAATATAAAGTTACAGTTGTTTTCATATACTATTAACTAAACTATCGGTTTTTTATTGCGTAGTTTCATTTTGCATATTAATTTGAATGTCGTAGAGTCGTTTCAAGGACTCATCATTGCACCCTCGGAATTACAGTAGAAATATAAAATTTTCCCGAAGATGTGATAAAAAAAAGAAAAAAAAAGATGAACTGATATTTATCGCACAATTAACGTGACAGAAAAAACAACACATTTTAATGTTTTCGCCACAATAAACACGTTTGCAATACCACGCTCTAAAACATAACGTTTTTAATCAAACTAATTGTCCTACATGCATTAAAACAACTGTTAATTTATTATATTCATCTAAACAAACTGCCCCATCTAAACACAATTAACTAGGTGATTATTGTATTTCGAAACACATAAATCGTTATATAAAACAGTAAAACGTTTCCGTGTGTTTTTATGTTTGATTTAGATTTCGTACAGCAGGAATCCTGTAAAAGACGTCCAATGGTTAGAGCTACTATTTACTGGACCGAATACAGCTAAGTGAACTTGATCTCCATAGTGCAGGGGAATCACTGCACTGCTGCTCACTTGATGATAATCTGCATCGCGTACACCCCCTGAAACAATGCTGTTACCGTTCTTCCTCAGCTGGACATATAGGTAAGACCCACTTGGTGATTTCCGGGCTGAGAACATCAATACGTATACCCCAGGCACATTACACGTAAACGTGCCGTTATTCAAGTTGAAATCGGTCCCTTCCTCTGAAAACAATAACTCTTCAAAGGGCAGAGTATCCCCGGAGGATGGAGAGCTGAAGGCGGTATTCCTCACTGCAGTGAAGGCGGACCGTCGCGTACTACATTCACCTGCTTCACCGGTCTGTCCAGCTGGTCCAGGTTCACCTCTCTCCCCCTTCAGACCATTCATCCCATGCAGACCTTGAGGTCCTTGTTTCCCTGGTTGACCGACTCCTTGATCTCCCTTTTGTCCATGATCCCCTTTAGCGCCTGGCTCACCATCCAGTCCATCTGACCCCTTGTCTCCTTTAGCCCCGGGTTGACCTACCTCACCAGGGGAGCCTGCATCACCTCTCGGGCCTACAATCCCTTGACCATGGTTTCCATTAGATCCGGGGATTCCCGGTATACCGGCTGGGCCCTGGCAGCAGGAGTTACACGTCAGTCCCGGATCAGGTGAAACTGCTGCTGTAGCCACCAATAACCAAACTTGCATAAAAGCCAAGACACTGCCCACTGCTATAGTAATCTTCATCTGTAAGTTGAAAGACAGACAGAAAACAAACAATTACAACATTTATAGCAATGTTGTTTTCGTAGCTGGGAGGGTTGGTCATGTGTCAGTTGGTCCAAACTTTTTATGTATTCGCCCGTAAGGTATTAGATTTGATAAAATGGTACATTAGTTGACTAACCGAATTAGAACTGGACTTATAAACAATGTAAGCTTTAGTTAGTTGTCAGAATTACCCCCACCCCCCATACTAATGTATGGTGTTTGTTTTGCAGGAGCAGATATACTAATGAATATGTATGTTTAAGTTTACACTACTGAAGATGTATTTTTCTCCCAAAGGCTGTGAACACTTGTTATTATGCTAATGTTGTAACTTGGTTTATGAATAGGAGTGCAGAGGTCGGTGCCTTCCCTTTCCTTGTGGTATGCAATATTTTAGGGAGTTGCATTGAAGTGCCTATATCTCAACAGTGTCGCGCTACAATTACAACGTTTGAGGTTGTTCTTTTACTGCAATTGTAATGCTAAATCGGAAACAGATTATTCAGGCTGTTATTTTAAGCAATTGATTGGCAGAGAACTGAGGTGGCAGAGATCGGCAGTTTGAAATTGGAAACAAGGAGAAAATCGTAAATTGAAATATTGCTTATTGTTTTTGAGGATAATGATTTTAATTGAGCAGAATTCTTGAAACTAAATTGTTCTTGGAAATGTGTATTTCATGCTGTATTAATGGAGCATTGGATTTGAATAGCTTTGTAATTTGAATACTCTGAATTTGTAGTTCACCATTTTTTTGAGAAGAAGAAATCAGACAAAACAATTGTTTGAGAAGTGCATGTGTATTTATCAAAATGAAGGAGAGCATCAGGCATTATTGTATTTGTTTTAATAATTATTTTATAGATGGCCATGATATTGAGGTGGGAATCTAACCCTCTCCTAGAAGTTTAAAGGGACTATACCCTCCCTCATAGATTGAGAAGCGTTAATGGAAGTTCTGAGACGGACAAAAAGGAAGGCAGGAGAGTCTATGACACGTGCCTACATAAAGTGTTAGAAGAAGAGTGGAGCAAGACATTGGTACCGGAGGACAGTTTAACCTTTGGACATTTTCACGGTGGGCCAATTTTATTCACCCAATATTTTGAACATTTTGGTCGGAGTTGAAGTCAGAGTTGAAGTCATAAGCTTTATTTGACAAGATTGAGACGAAGTGTTTTGAGTTTATTGATTAGTTTCCGTAGAATCAAAGATATAGTTATTCAGTGTACTTTTTCCAGAAATGGGGCAGTGTCCCCAGTGATTGTAAATAAATGTAAAATAATTGTAAATACAATATCTTGTCGAAGAGACTTTTGTTCTAGAGTTAGCAAACTGTCTTTCGCGTCACGGTTGCATGGGGTTAACTGTGACATTAGTTTTCCAAAATGTTGTGGTCTTTTTGAAAGCAACTAAATGAGAACGCCTTTAGAGTGTTAAAACTGTTTATAATTGATATTATTATCAACAGAAGTGTCGTTGCCGAACGGTTTAGAGCACCGAACTCTGGTGTTTCTGATCAGCAGAGTTAGGGTCCGAATCCCGAGCCGTGACACTTATTGCTTCGTCATTAGGAACGTAAAGCCGTCGGTCCCATGTGTTGTGTATAACGCATGTAAAGGAACCCAGTGCACTTATCGAAAAGTGAAGTGGTTCACCTGGTGTTGGCTGCTGTGTACGCCGTGCCACCTTGTAACTCCTTCTTAGGTGCTACATAAATGGTTCTCATCGAGTTCTTCGAGTTCATCACTATAATAAGTTATCTTTCTGAAAGTTGGTAAAATTATACTCAGCGCCTTGAGTACCTTGTTGGTAGATACGTGCGCTAGATAAGACTTCGATGTAATTACTGTGTAATATTCGTCGGATTGCCACTCTACGGGTGCGAATGATAAGAGGTCTGTTGTATATAATTTGGTTTGCGCCTTTAACACCATGTGTGTATCTACTTGCCAGGTAGAGTTTGTTCTTAGAGAACTGTCTTGCTTTTTAATGCTACTACCGCGGAGTAGATTGTTCGGGTGCTCGGGAGACTTATCAGTTCTGAAAAGAACTGTACTGCTTATTAACTATTACCTGGGCGGATGGAATAGAAATAGGCTGGGACTATTACTTATTTCTACCGCGGAGTCAGTTCTTAGGTTGCTGTAATCATCGTCAGGAGACTGACGATGACTAGAGCAACCCAAGAACAATGGAGGTTGACTTTATAAATGAATTTTATGTTGTTACTATTGAAAGACCAATTTGAGACATCACAGTTTCGATCCATACATATGATACCTAATACGTTACTCGGCGATCATGTGGTGTCACTTGGAGCCACTCAGACAACAAAACTGACTTGAAAAAAACCCACAGCTTAAACCGTACTCTTGAGTCTTCGGCCGATTGTGGCCATCAACGTCAGTTTTGATCATACTCTCATGACTACATCAACGTACCTTTTCAACACGTTTGGTGACTAGGCTGGTGACTTGGCAAAGTTCAAGTATGGCGTCTCGTTCAGCACGAATCAACTCAATGCTCTACGTGGTCACTTATTGAGTTGATCCACTTAACGTAGTTTCTACTAATTATATTCCGAATCTTATTCTTAATTACAGTGATTTTGACTTGAGCAAAGACAGTTTGTCAAAAGTGGAAAGTGAACCTGGGACCCTCATTTATCGGCACTCTCCAACTGAGTTATCAATCAATATTGTTCACGGTTTACCTATTTTGCCAGCAAATCACAAATGTTTACAACAAAAGAGTACGAGAAAACAGTTGACTGGGATAACAGGGTAAGGGTAGAACCCAGAGATAACCTCAAATTGTTTTTATATTTGCTCCTTTGCTAAGGCTTGCTCACACTATGACAATTACGGCTAGCTACGTTTAGCTGCGAATCGCAATTTTTAGTTTGCCGCCATTCATCGTGTGTTGCCGTCAATTGTCGCTGACGAATCCGCTAGCGACCACAGATGGCTGCAAATTAGTCACGTCTGTCGCTAATATGTAAGCCAGACTTTGGCTGGCTCATATAGTGGCGGCAAAGACCAAACGGAAAGTGAAGAACGTGAAAATCCCAAGACCTTGGCGGCAAAAGGGAAAAAAACAAAAAACCTTCAGCGACAACAGGAAAGAGGTCAGACGGCTGGCAGCGGACTGGGATGCGGCAAGGAACGGTGGCTGACGGTGGGTTGCGGCGACGATGACGTGACTCATTTGCCGACATCAAAACCTCTGTGTGTAGGTTGTATAAAAAGTCGAGTTTGGCGTTCCCACTCTTCACAATATTCTGGTCATCCACTCATCAGACATCATGACTACCAACGAAATGGACCCTTCCCATGAAATATGTTAATACATTCACGCGTGCGTACAAACCCTGTTGGTTGGCTAACACCATAGAGTTGTGCACTAAGCAGACGCGCAATTGCGTCTGCGTCACCCATTGGCCGTGTACAAAACAGCGCGATGTTCCCTCATTTTGCCAACCAAAACGTTAGTGCGCACGCGCTATGTGTAATTTACATATTTCATGGGAAGGGTCTATTGTGACGAACTCAAAACGACAATTGACCATAGATATATGCAGTTGACCCCATGCACGCGCGTCACACGCGGCGACTGATGCCACGCTCACCATGTTGGTGGTCAATAGATTTACGTGTAAACGCAGAGTCGCCTTAAATGCGCACTTCTCTGAACAACACACGTTGACATTAACCACCAAAATGGCGCCTCCAAGATTATTTTGATGATGACGTCAGGTGAATTGGGTCAATAGGCGGAATCGCACGGCATGGAAATGTCATGCGACTGATAATTGCGGCCGTCTGCGTCAAGAAAATGAGGGTTGCGTTCTCCAACGAAATCTGAACGCAATCACAATGGTTTGTTTTGCTGTCACAACTTTGCCGACGGACACGACTGATAATTTCGACCGTCTGCGGTCACTAGCGGGTTCGTCAGCGACAATTGACGGCAAAACACGTTGATTGGCGGCAAACTCAAAATTGCAATATGCAGCTCGACGTTGCTTGCCGTAACCCTTATTTGTCATAGTGTGAGCCAGTTAGCACCAGGCCGATGACTTGTTTAACCACCCAAAACTAGGACACTGTTGTCGAGATAATACTTTTGAAGAATTCGTTGACAAGAATTTAGTTTTGAGATGACCTCGTTTTCAAAAGTGATGATTTCAGCGCAGCTATGCATGCAATAAATTATCGGCATTATATAGCCATGTTCGTACTTTCTGCGAACGCGAATGGGATACGAATGTTTAAGCCACATCCCTGTTTTTGCAGGGATTGAACACATTTCAACTGATGCGAATTAAAAGTTGCGATTTTGTGACGTCCAAATTTGTAAATATTCGCATTCGCATTTGCAGGAGGTATGGACAGAGATTTTTCGCTTGAAAAAGCTATACATCATGGCAATAACGGTGCTTCTAACAAATTGCAGGCGATTAATTAGCTGACCGACTCAATCACAAAACTGTTCATAACAATTAAAATGGTACAAAGACAAACAATCACATTTCCTAAAGGGTGAAGACATTTGTAAAACGCACAACAACTGCACTGTAAACAAAAACAAGTTTTAGGTTCTGTAACAGGTTTCGAACGCGTCAAAGGGTGAATAGGGTAAACACGTAACAGTGTATGGGGCCAATGAGTTGTGTTGAAAGCAATGGTTTTTGGCCATTTATAAACGGATGATGCGTCAAACTAAACTCGTCAAGCGTTTCGTTTTTACCATGATGCGTTTAGTTTGACGCATCAGCCGTTTACTTTATGTTAAGAATGTGTTTATAAGAAGCGTTTAAAATGTGTTCAGCACATCAACGATTGCTGATCGCACCAGTGTTTAAGTTTGATGTAGAAAATGGGCGAAACCCAATGTTTTACAACACAACTCATGGGCCCTATACAGTGTTACGTGTTTAACCTAAACCCTTAGATGCGTTCGAAATTTGTTACAGAACCCAAACACTTGTTTTTACGGTGTGTCTTGCTGAGGCTTACCACCATTTTAGTTTATATGTTTGCCATTATTACGTTTAAATTGGGTCGAATTTTGCCAATTTTGTTGTAATCTCGCAACATGGCAATGTAATGCCTTAAAAAAAGTACTCAATTGCCCTGGTTAAACAAAACAACTGTCCCTTTAACCGTGGCCCGCCAAGGTTAAAGGATAAAGTGTAAAGATTATCTTAAAACCTTTGGAGCAGGCGATACACTCGTCTTGCCTCGGTTATTGCCCCCTCGGTTTCCCAAAAGACCATCGACATCTTATTTTAGGTACATATCTTGTATAATGTTCAATCTGAAATAGTCTACCTAATTACTATATATAAAATAATGCAATGGTCACGTCAAACATTGCAATGCCATACCTTTTTGACCATAATTATCTTTAAACAATATGTTTTAAACGAGCAGAAAGTCAAGCGCCGTTTATGTCAATCCAGTGGAAAAGAACTTGAAGTCAAATTTTTGAACAAGGCATTGCACTAAAAACCAGTGTAAAAATTGCCTCGTCCAAAACCACCTGCAAGTATAAACGCGAAAAACAAAACCTTTGAGGCAATTACGGCAAGGTTTCAAAGGGAGATGCAACTGGGTGCACATGTTTGTGTACAATCATAGTACCACCACAGTTCACTAAGATGGCAGAGCTTTAGGAGAGAAGAGACCTTAGCCACTGCATGAGAATATCAGCTGTATCGAGTGGTGTCCCTTTTGGAGCAAATACTGCAACCGCATTGCAATAGGCTAACCTTAAACCCACTACTTGTATCTGGAAACGAAAGCTTGAGTCCGGCAGTACAATGAGGAACACTTACCTTGATGATGTGTTCTTGTAGTTCAAACCTTCTCAGTTCCTCTCTTCTGATGCAAAGTTGTTATGAACACTGCTGCTGGTGCAGCGCGTTTAAATACTGCTGTATTTCCATTGAAGTGCTCATCAGTCTACTTCGGGTTTGATTGACAATCGATGAGTAGCCAATCATAGATACGTGTTAAAGTCACTGATTTATTGCAGTGACTTACTCTACCATCGGTTTGAACGAGGCTGTATGTTACAATTGTGGATCAATACCGTGTTAAAGTCACTGATTTATGGCAGTGACTTACTGTACCATTGGTTTGAATGATACTGTATGTTGAATGGATACCAATGGTGTAAAACTCTACACTACATTGTGGATGTGTTAAAGTCACTGATTGAAAGCAGTGACTTACTCTATCATTGGTTTGAATGAGACTGTATGTTGAATGGATACCAATGGTGAGTCAGTGATTGAAAGCAGTGACTTACTCTATCATTGGTTCGTATGAGGCTGTATGTTACCAATGGAGCTCAATGTGTACATGCTTTAATGGTATGGTATTTTTACATGTATATCCGCCCTACTGGGTTGCACTGTGTGATTGCTTCCTGAAGTTCCTGGCCGTTTTCCTTCTATTTCCGCTCAATTGATGTATTTCCCTGATGATTGTGAGTTAAAGTGCAAGTTTATTATCAAAGAAAGAACTGTGTACGCAATATATATACTGATCAGATGGATCTCTTTCGTGCTTCCACTCTTTTGAAGTATATGTTTACTAACACTAACTCAGTGTTTTTTTTCCGAAATAGAAATGCAATGACAATGTATTTATAGTATAGTGCGCCACCAACAGAGCAATTAAAGGCACTGGACACCATAGGTAATTACTCAACAGGATTGCTAGCATAAAGACTTACTTGGTAATGAGCAATGAAGAGATGTTAATAGTATAAAACATTGTTAGAAACGGCTCTCTCTGACGAAACCTAGTTTTTGAGAAAGAAGTATTTTCTCGAGTTGTTAAGGTCTCAAACTGAAGGCATCTGAAAGCACACAACTTGTGCGACGGGGTGATTTTCCCATTTTTCTCTCCCAATTTCGACGACCAATTGAACTCAAATTAATGTTCACGGGTTTGTTAATTTAAGAATATGTTGAGATACACCAAGTGGAAAGATTCACTAGTGGTTGAAAGATACCTAGTAATGTGTCCTGCCTTTGCCCTTAAAGGGTATTTTTAAACTGATTTTCAATTGTATTCTTTGTTTTCTCAGAGTCTACTACCACCGAAACGCACAAATGCTTTTGGGAAACAAGAATATTCAATGGAGCAACAACAATCAATACAAACCACAAAAATCAAAAACAATCAAATGAACTTTTGGATGAGATTAAAGTATTTTTATTGTTTAAAAAAACACGTAAGGCAGGATTCCGCCTTGGGCCGGTGTTTCATGGAAATCTGTCCCCGGAGATTCTGTCCCCATCTTGGGCAACTTCTTTGACATAAAGGACTCGTTCATAATTGAAAATCTCAAAATCGTCAAAATGTGCTTAAAGGCAGTGTACACTATTGGTTAATTACTCAAATTAGCATAAAACCTTACTTGGTAACGAGTAATGGGGAGCTGTTGGCAGTATGAAAGACTGTGAGAAACGACTTTCTCTGAAGAGACGTAGTTTTCGAAAAAGAAGTAATTTTCCACGAATTTGGTTTCGAGACCCCAGAATTAGATTTTGAGGGTCTCGAAATCGAACATCTGAAAGCACACAACTTTGTGTTACAAGGGTGTTTTTTCTTTCATTATTATCTCGCAACTTCGACGACCAATTGAGCTCAAATTTTCACAGGTTTGTTATTTTATGCATAGTTGAGATGCGGCAAGAGTGTACACTGGTCTTAACAAAAGGTGTTTACACACATTTGCCCCCAGCTTCATTCAGAGTACAGACAAGTTGCAAATGCATATTATGAGAGATTTATACAAACTTTGATCAGGATTTATTTAACACAAGTTTGAACTTACAAGTCCATTCCAATTGTTTTTGGCCTATTAATGTAAACCGAAAATGGCTTTGCTATATTAATAAGAATAAATTGTGCTAAGTCATAGTCTTGAACATTCGTTTCAAACTGGCGGGGTCGTGGTCGTAGATGAAGGACCCGGCCTGCCTTCGGCCAAATTAACGTGGGGTCCAGTGGGAACGGGGCCTAAGATACTGTTGATTTTAGACAGACGCTTAAGACCTCGTACCACTCCCCTTTTCCATTGTTTTACTTATTGTTATGAACAAACAAATATCTGTAAATGCAGGAGAAGATTGGTGAATAAATAAATAGCATTGAAGAAGTCGAGGGCCCAGTAGTTTAATAAATACTCAATGCATGTCAATGAGAGGCCTACAATTTATTAAGAACGTGTACATTGAGGATCAACTATTTCGAAAAGTGCTAAAAAAATACGCCAAGATATTTTGATTCGGTTATCACAATTTACAGTCCATCATTACGGAATCATCAAAACGTGTATGTAATTAGATTGTATGCACATTCAATTGTTAAGGATTTGTAATGCTGATACGCCATTTGTAATGCTGATACGCGGGGAGGGGTGGGGGTAGGGATGGGAGGGGAGGCGTTGGTGAATCCATTATGACGAATCAAGCCGTTATCACAGATTTAAACATCGTTGTTTTTTTCTGAAGGGATTTCGTAACTATAAGTTTTTCGAGGTGATTTTTTTTTAAAACAAATCTTATAACAACTTCTCATCCAATTATGTTGAAAAACCGTTACAGCAACACAAAGTGTAAAATTGACTGACATAGTATACCACTTTAGTAAAATGCAGAGTTAACCTCGGCACAATACTTTGAAGGAGTCCCATTTTTTGTAAAACTTCAAGTAGATTAAATGGTGTTCAAAAATACAGATGTGAAGTTGATGTTATAGTACAAGTACCGATATAGATAATGGCCATTTGAAATATGAAATTAAAGTTTGAGAACTGTTAATTTATTTTCAAGGTTCAAAGGCCAAATAATGAATGAAATGATAAGTTATTGCTATTCTATAGTTATGAAGTCTGTAACTCAAACTGACTATGACCTCAGTCGGATAACAACAGTGACGATCGGTCTACACTGTTTCATTACTTCTGATGTTGTTACTTTGATTTCAACATAATGGATTTAAGATGGTTAATTTGGATCTATATGCTGACTGCATGAGGCAATGTGCTATCACAAAGTAGTTTTCGCATGAATAGAGTAGAGCCCCATTTGACTTTTCAACGGATCAAATTAATTTGAATATGATAGTGTATGCAGACTTAGTGATATATTTATAGAATATGATGCCATTGTTTCACGCGAGATCTGGTTGTACGAGAGCTCTGTTGTTTTGCTTGTTGTTATCACGTGAATAGAACCCGAGTTTTTGACGCAATGCGCCCTGTTCCATTGTCTTTTATTGATAGTTTAACGACGTACGAACACAACAAACATTACAGACGATTCTTTTTTGTCGAAAAATACAGAAGATGATGGTCGAGAAAGAACACACCTTAATCTCGTAACAAAATACCCGGTATATGTATTTCGGTGTTGCAATTAATATAACAATAATGTTTAGAACTATATGCCAATTAGATATCTTTATAGTGATTAATTAAATGAAAATGAATACCCCCATAATCAACAAATGGATGTTTTATTTAGTAAATGATTTTAATTTTTTTTTTCAATAATTATTTTTTAAGTGCACTCTTGATCAAATCTATCCTATTTACAAGGTGCTTCAACATCTGCAAAAGCTAAATCACGAAACCCATAAAATTCCACCAATGATCTTTCAGTTCTGAGCAGACGACACTATCTGATTGTCTTCGAGTAGTGTTTGTAGTGTTTGTGTAAATTAATCGTTGTAGGTGCGAAGTACTGGAATGACCTGGCTAACGACAGTTTGCAAAAAGCAAACCAGAGAGCAAACACTCAACACGAATAAAGCTAAGAACGTGGTGTTTTTCGTCGGAGATGGGATGGGTATAACAACCGTGACGGCTGCGAGGATTCTCAAGGGGCAGCTGGAAGGAGATCACGGGGAAGAAACAGACCTCGAATGGGATAAGTTCCCTAGTGTAGCTTTGTCAAAGGTAACAATAATTATTACGTCTCGAACTTACACACTGAAACAACTACTGCAGGAGATCTTCACCGTTTTAAAAAAACCTCCCCACTTAAAGCAGGTTTTGGAAGCTGGTCTCTGGCGTTTATTCACGAGCCTCGAAGAATGACGTCAGACGTTCAGGCTAGCAGACAGGAAGCCCAGGCTTGTAAAGACAGTTATACATGAAACGCCCTTTACTACTACTTTTTAAACTGCAATGCAGGAGTAACTCACTAGTAATCGTGCAATGTTCATGTAAACAAATTGCACTCGTCGAAGCCCACACTCTCATAATGGTGCCGCATCGAAACAAGCCAAGTCATGTCACGGTAAAGTAATAACAAATGTTATTTATGATTACAATAATATTGTTTAACTATTGTGCGGAAAGTTGCCGGTTGTGGCGTTTTTAAGAGAATTATTTTGCACCAATGCAGGTATGTTGTGGTAATTACTGCAGATTATTTTCGCGCTGATTTTAAGCCAGCCATGGGTGAGTTTTTGGCGGTTGAATTGGACATTGGATAATCACTGGACAATGACTGAAACCTCTATTGGTACGACCGCCAATACGCAGCCCTGTACTTTGATTTGGACATTCAAACAGAAATGCGCCGTACTTTTGACCGAATGAGGGCGCTATCAAACATATTTGTATCATGGGGTTTATATATTCATCCCCAAACAGTTATTAAAGACTGGAAAACATAGCCACCACATTACAATCATATAAACCAAGGACAATAACACCCTTAAATGAGCCATTACAACCCGTATCTCAAGCAACATTAACGGCGCAACAAGTGGCAGAACGTTGATCAAAACTGTACAGGACGAATCGTGGGACGGGATTGACGGGGATTGGAGACGGGGATAGACGGGGATTGGTGACGGGGATTGACCTAGAGGCGAGAGGTTACTCTTTGGCGTTATTCAGGAGCCTCGAAGTGTGACGTCAGATGTTCAGGCTAGTATATCCCTATAGCCTGAACATCTGACGTCACACTTCGAGGCTCGTGAATGATAACGCCAGAGAGTGGCCTCTAGCGTAGGTCAATCCTTGTCCATCTTCACCTTTCACCTAGATTCATATGCAGATGACCGCTAGTACAAATGCCAAACATCACCTCGGACCAATCAAAACACGGAAACAGAATGCTTACGTCACTGCACGTTTATCCAATGAAATCACTGGTTCTGAAAAGCAAGAACCTGACCGGGGAAATAGTGCCCAGAAGTGATACAAATAGTGGGTCTCGTGGGATGAGCTTAGTCTAGTGATCGGGCGCATGTGTTTTGCGGGAACTAGCTCTTTGAAAATAGTGCCCGGTTACAACGCCCTCTCTTGACTGAAACCGTGAACAGCAACTACACAACTTCCTTTCTTGTCCACGTGTTGTTCTTATTTCACATTTAAGACCGACACAATTCAGTAACTAGTGTACTTCTAATCTCCCCTCGGGCCTGTTAGTGACCAGAAGAGGTGCCTATTTCTCTTGGCCTTCAGCCTCGGGAAATAGGTCCCTCTTCTGGTCACTCAAAGTCCCTCGGGGGTAGACGTACAATTACCTCATTGCCAGTCAATGTGTGTTTAATAAATATGATTTACTTTCATTGATTTGTTGTCAAGTGTTTTATAATAATTTTAATCTTGTTTTCTTGAAATTGTATCGATCGAATTTATAGCTAATAAATGCTAGTTATTTACTTAGGTTTTCGTTGCTTTGTGTGCTTTCTAAAGGCAAGGCAACGGGATTCGTCACCACTGCCCGTATGACACACGCTACCCC
Organism: Asterias rubens; assembly: GCF_902459465.1. Lineage (NCBI taxonomy): Eukaryota > Metazoa > Echinodermata > Asteroidea > Forcipulatida > Asteriidae > Asterias > Asterias rubens. The sequence continues at coordinate 12,828,365 of NC_047079.1, forward strand.
TGCCGCACTTTACGCACATTCGCCCCATCGAGACTGGGAGTGTGACTCTGATATACCGCAGAAGGAAACTGACATCGGTTGCAATGACATCGCTCAGCAACTCATAACACTCGGACAGGATACATAGGTACAGTCTGCAACATTGACACAAACCAGTGTTTGCGTTCACTATTCTGAATGTACCGTTTGATTATTCGCCACCCTCTGTCATGGGTGTTATGGTTTTTGAATCAAAGTATCTCACAAAATGACCGGCACTGAAACAGGTAGCCGGAAGCACTCGATATAGAACATAATAGATGTTAAATTAGAACGATATAGAACAGTTAATCAATTTATAGAATTGTTCAAGCGTCCTATACATAATGAAAGGCTGGCGAATGTCATTATTTCAAACTTGTCAGTACCACTTTATGCATGGTGTTCTTCTATTTAAGAAGCAGCTTCCTAGAATACCCTACCTGCTATTCATTACTGTATGCCGACCAACAAAATAAACTCGAATGTACCACCAACTTTGGGTGCGGTCATTTTTATACCATACTTCTTCATTAATCTATGCCAGGTTATAATGGGTGGGGGAAGGATGAAAATGTTACCGAGAGAAGCTGCCGACCCAGAGTATCCTAAAGACTCTTCTAAAGCTGGATCTAGAAATGATGGACGAAATCTCATTGGTATGTAAACCTGACCAAACTTAAATCCAATTATTGATGACTATTGCACCATTTTGCTGAATTGATAATGGTGAATCAAAAATGGTTGATCGATAATTATTAGTCGATATTGGTGAGTGGATATTTGTAAACCAAACACGACTATTCGATGTTTGTGAATCGATAATGGCGATAATATTTGTGAATCATGAATGGTGAACCGATAGTCGTAAAAAGATAACTGTGAATCAGAAATGGAGAATCGGTAATGGGAAAAGATAATATTGAAACGACAATGGTAAATCAATATTGGTAAGTCGATAATGGTGAATCGATAACTGTCCATGAGCCACAAGGCGCTGACATTACCACAGAGACAGCATGGTGCGAAGTTATAGAAGATAGGAGGAATGTACTTGAATTTAAAGTGATAATGAATCTGAAATAAAAGATTAGTTTTTACAAATCCCAAATTATGTATGATGTATACTTTACATATAATTTAGTACTAGTAGTTACGTTTCACTCCTAAGCTAGGAGCTTTGTCAATTATATGTTTAGTAACATCTATGGGATTTGAGGCATTGCATGGTGAGGTATCAATATATATTTGGTTTGCGGTAACACCATGTGTGTATCTACTTGCCAGGTAGAGTTGTTCTTAGGGAACTGTCTTGTCAGTCTCCTGACGATGACTAGAGCAAGCTAGTCGAAACGTTGAGACCAATTTCAGAACTGACTCCGCGGCAGTACAGTTAATTACGATCCTATAAGCTAAAGTAGTAGTCCAGTATAATTTCTATACCATCCGTCCTGGTAATAGTTAATAAACAGGACAGTTCTTTTCAGAACTGAGAAGTCTCCCGACCCTCCGATTATCTACTCCACGGCAGTAGAATAAAGCTAGACAGTTCCCTAAGAATAACTCTACCTGGCAAGTAGATACACACATGGTGTTACCGCAAACCAAATATATATTTAGTAACATCATACATAATTTTGGATTTGTAAAAACGAATCTTTTATTTCATGATCATCAACAATCCAGACGAACTTATTTATATGCAGTGGACACTATTGGTTATTACTCAAAATAATTATTAGCATACCTTACTTGGTAACGAGTAATGGGGAGAGGTTGGTAATATACAACATTGTGAGAAACGGCTCCCTCTGAAGTAACGTAGTTTTCGAGAAAGAAGTAGTTTTCCACAAATTTGATTTCGAGACCTCATAATTAGATTTTGAAGGCCCCAAATTAAGCATCTGAAAGCGCACAATTCCGTGTGACAAGGGATACACCAAGTGAGAAGACTGGTCTTTGACAATTACTAATATGGTCCAGTGTCTTTAACGATAATTAATCTATTTACCTTATAATTATTCTTGTATGTTTATGTTCTTTTAAAATTTTGTGTTCTTGTAGAAGTAGTTTCACTTGATCAAATCTTGACTTTATAGATGTTTTTTATAGTTCCACGGCATTTAATTTAGTTTCGGTCACATGCAGCTCTTTCTATATACTACGAATTGAAACAATCAAGCAAGGATTTGTTTCACGAGTTGTTTTACAATATTATGTTTTGTTTAAGACGAATGGCAAGCAGGTAAAGACAAGACAAGTGAGTTGTTGTTTTATGTACCAATTTGAACATGATTGTGCCTACAAACTTTGCGCCGCATAAATCTTGGGCTAAATGTTTATGTAAATAGGTCTAGGATGTTGGCTTAGTAGAGGGTTTCATTTTGGTATCGAAGGTTGTGTCACTTATTTGTCTTGGGCTTTAGGCTAGGTGCCGTTGATCCAGAATTCAAGCATCTGAAAGCACACAACTTCGTGTGCAAGGGTGTTTTTTCTTTCATTATTATCTCGCAAGTTCGAGGACCAATTGAGCTAAAATTTAACAGGAGCGTGTTTTGGCGACCATGACCAGAAACCAGTTGTTGACGTCAAATTCACTGACCGAAAAAATTTCAGAGAGCTACGCGAAAACGGGTCGGTAACCAGAAACAGTTCATGACGTAGGTACATCTCTTGGAAATTTATGTTCTCAAAATATATTGCCGTCATTTTATTATCGAGGAATGGAACTTAGTCTTTGTAATTTTATCAACATTATTTAATTGTTATGCTTCAAAGTATTTCATTTTTAAAATAATTCCAGTACGTTTTCCGTTAATTTTTAGAGTCCGCCATCTTAAAACCAAGCCTAACCGAGCCAACAAGTCGGTTACGGTTTAGTCGGAACAGCGGTTCAACCGAACACGCTCGACCAAAAACCAAAGCTCAAACATGTTTCTGGTTAGGGTCGCCAAAACGCGCGCCAGGTTTGTAATATTTTATGCATATTTTGAGATATACCAAGTGAAGACTGGTCTTTGACAGTTACCAAAGGTCTCCAGTGTCTTAAACACGTTTTATATTCAAGCAAACCTAAAATTATTGGTTGTACATCATTACATTACTTTGTTTGCACTCAGTTTTTTTTTTATTATTTCACAATAATATTACGTGTCCGTCTTAATAGGGAACAGTCATAGGGAGGGAGGACTATCTGATTTATTCAAGGAAAAGTGAAAAGGCGTAGGTTTGAACTTTATAACTATAGCCAGGACGATTTAATATTGAAAATTTTGTTTGACAGTTCTAATAAGTTTGCTTACCTTTCAGGTTTGTTTGAGCCCAGTCATATGCAATTTGAAGGTAACCGAATGAATGACGTAGGGGGTGAGCCCTCATTGTCTGAGATGGTAGAAAAGGCCATTCAGATACTTCAGAAGGACAAAGACGGGTTCTTCCTGATGGTTGAGGGTAAGTTATTATTACAACATACAGGTTTCTGGTTTTTGTAAAGTGTTGGTTAATTGGTTTCATGGGCCCTAGCCTTGTCCAAGCCTCCAGACGCAAGCACCGGCCAGCTCTGAACTCACGAACTGCATAGATACTATACCGCACGGTACATAACAGTACTTGATACCGAGTCTAGTTGCAGCCTCGTTGTATGAGGTACGACAACCTCGAAAAACCATGCTTCGACCCCACGGTATTAAGTACTGTAATATACCGTGCAGTATAGTAACTATGCAGTTCTTGAATTCATAGTAGCGAGCCGGTGCTTGCGTAAAAGACTTGGACAAGACTACATGAGCCCTTTGCGTCATTGCTGCTGTTTCACAAGAGTTTATCATTATAGGCCCTACTTCTTTTTTTTTGAGGCTTAGAAAATCATTGACAATCTGAAACCTCGTTATATGGAGTATTTACATTGTCTTTTTAATGCCATTGTCCAGTCACAGATTGTATGTATTTTCATTGTTGATAACAAGACCACGCAGGTTGGCATGGACGGCCGAATAATATAGCAAACATGCAACCGACCTACTAGATTTTGTCACCAAAGTAGACTTTTCTGCAAACTTGTAATTTGGTTGTAAACAAACATTTTTAAAAACTAGGACCATCGTTTGTTATCTTTGTATTCCTAGTTTTCGAATCTTGGTTGACGAAAACTCCGTCTATGATGTTGCTTTATCACGGTGTGGCCATCTTGATTTTACTCCATTCAAACTCATTGTAACCAAACTTAGGCTGGACGAAATAATAGTCTGGTGCCATGTTTTCGCAATGAATATAAGCATTCATTACTGTTATGGAAACAGGTAACATGACCGAGATGGTGACAGCGTGATTATAGACCTTTATCACGGTGTGGCCATCTTGACTTTATACTCCATTGTAACCAAACTGAGGCTGGTGCCATATTTGCGCAATGAATGTTAGCATTCATTACTATTATGGAAACAGGGAACATGACCAAGATGGTGACAGCGTGAACATTCTTCACGAACAAGACACACTACCAGATTTTTCATAAAATGTCAAGAATTCAAACACAAATAAATCATACTATCTTGAATTGATACACGAAGGTGGCCGAATTGACCATGCGCATCATGACGGGTTAGCCTACCACGCCCTGCATGATACCATTGCAATGGATAACGCTGTAGCCAAGGCGATGTCAATGACCAATGAAATGGAGACTTTATTTATTGTAACTGCCGACCATAGCCATGTACTCTCTATAGGAGGAGCAGCTGATCGTGGTAGTCCAATACTCGGCAGAGGAGGTAAGTTTCATCCACAAATATAACTTTAAAGGCAGTGGACACTATGACTTCTAACAAGCTTAAGCTCAATGAAAATAAAACTGAAACATCGATTGACCCTACTGATTCTGTCAGCAACTTAACAATAAAATTTGATTCTCATAATATGACAATGATCAAGCAAGTTTCCAGCCTCTGCCTATCAATACGTTTTCAACTACGTAACTTAAGGAGAATCAAACGGTATCTGGATAAGGATACTCTCCATCATGTTGTCAGAGCTTTAGTCCTCTCTCGTATTGACTATGCCAATCTCCTTTTATTTGGTGCAACGTCATATGAATTGGACAGAGTTCAAAGACTACAAACTAGTACTGCTCGTTTAGTATGTTCCACACCCTTGAGAGAACATATTATTACCCCATCACTTAGGAAACTTCATTGGCTACCAACTAGAGAACGAACCCATTTAAGATTGCTCTTCTCGTTTTTATGCTTTAACAAAACTACACCTCATTATAACCACTTAACTGTCACATTACACTCCTCCGCGATTTTCTTCGATCAATCGCTTGAATGTTCCCCGAGCAAACAAAGTTCTAGGGCAGAAGGCTTTCAGTGTGGCTGGGCCCATGATTTGAAACAATCTCCCAACTGCCATTAGGGAATGTAATACTCTGTCTGCTTTTCGTAAAGTCCTTAAGACTCACCTTTTTTCAAGTTAAATTCTTTCTAGTGCGCTATGATCTTGATGGAATAGCGCCTTATAAATATTAATTGTTATGTTATGTTATTGTTATTGGTAATTACTCAAATTAATTATTAGCATAAAACCTTACTTGGTAACGAGTAATGGAGAGCTGTTGATAGTGTAAAACATTGTAAGAAACGGCTCCCTCTGAAGTAACGTAGTTTTCGAGAAGTAATTTTTCACGAATTTGATTTCGAGACCTGAGACTTAGAGTTTGATGTATCGAAATCAAGCATCTGAAAGCACACAAGTTTGTGTGATAAGGGCGTTTTTTCTTTAATTATTCAATTTCAACGTTTTATATTTTATTATCTTTGACAATTACCAATAGTGCTAGTGTCTTCGAACAATTAAAAGCTATATCTTTCCAAATAACATTTGTATGCAAAATAGTAAACCATGAATTTAAAGAGAGACTGTTTCTAACTATTATTATTTATTAAATTTCCTTTTTTCAAAGGGCGATATCTCTCGATAAATCCAATTGTTTGTAGACTGCAGCTTGATTATGTTTTGAAACAAAAAGTAACTCCGTTAAGTTACCCGAATTCAGACTGAATTCTGACCAGTTAGTAATGTTAACAAGTTGTGCAAGCTTCTCAGTTTTCTATAAGTGAATGGTGACTCATCGTCAAACCATTCATTTATTTAAATTTTAATTACAACAAAATGGTTTTGCATAAATGTCAAGGTCTGATGAATGACGGTTTGCCATTTACAACACTCTCATATGCAAACGGCCCTGGAGGAATTGAGGAGTTAAACAGCTTTAAAAGTACTGGTTCGAGACGGAATCTGACGGATACCAACACAGGTAAAGCTCCAATTGATTACTTTGAGTATTGGTTTGTACCGCTCAAGTACACCACTCAGTAAAATTAAATCCGAGTATATGCAGACTTTTGAAATATTTTAAATCTTAAACATATATGATAACTTGGCAAAGTTACAGGGAAGTATTTGCAAACACGATTTTGCCAAGGGAAAGTGCCCCTTTGCCATTTCATAGAGTTAATCATTAACTTGTGTAAACAATATTATTACTATTGTGACAAAAATTGTTTTATCGTAATTTTATTGTGACAAACATTGTTGTATTATTTCGTTTGTGCAGAGGCTGCCGATTTTCACCATCCAGCGCTTGTCCCAATTGATTCAGAGACTCATGGTGGAGAGGACGTCACTATTTACGCCAATGGACCAATGTCGCATCTTTTTCACGGGGAACATGAACAGCACTACATTGCCCACGTGGTCAGATATGCTTCCGGGTTAAACTGCCACAATGGGGCGCCCTCTACTGGACCAAATTCCATTTTGGCTTTACTGTTGTTTTCTTTCGTACGGAAGTTTATAGATTGAAAAAGAAATTAAATGAATGTATTTTGTCCAGTTTATAGCAAAGACAGCCAGTATTATAGTTTAGTAGTGTTTGCAAACAGTAAAACAAACAACCAAAAACATGACAATTGAGCTCAAATTAATGTTCACGGGTTTGTTAATTTAAGAATATGTTGAGATACACCAAGTGGAAAGACGTGACTAGTGCTTGAAAGTTTCCTAATGTGTCCTGCCTTTGCCCTTAAAGGGTAATTTTAAACTGATTTTCAATTGTATCCTTTGTTTTTTTCAGAGTCTACTTCCGCACAAATGCTTTTGGGAAACAAGAATATTCAATGGAGCAAAACAAATTAAATGAACACATTGCGAACAAAATGTATTTACTATTTACAACTTTTGGATGAGATTGAAGTCATTTCGATTGTTTAACACGTGAGGCAGGATTCCGCCTTGGGCCGGTGTTTTTAATGGAAATCTGTCCCCGGAGATTCTTTCCCCAGGTGTGTCAGGAGATTATGTTCTCCCAAAATTCCCTCCCCTTATACGGCAAACTTGTTACAGACTACTTGTGATAGCGCCCTCTGTTAAATCACCCTCACCAGCCCACGTTAGTGTCTCAAACAGGGGAAAGAATCTCCGGCAGCACTGATTTCACTGAGACACCGGCAACCCATCCGGGCGCCTAGTCCTGGAGAATTGCGCGTGGCCCTTGTAGTGGCATGAGATTTCTGTCCCTTGGAGATAGTTTCATCCTTTTACAGTGAGCGGTGACCATGGTCGTTTCTTAATTCTGAAAGCACCCTCTTTTGATTCCATCTGCTTTAGAACGTATTGATATCAGATACTCCGAGGAAAAATCCATTGCACTCTGGCTATTCGTTAACCGCGGCCCATACCAGTCTGGGGAAGACAGGAGGGGCCAGGTCACTTCGTTTGTTTGCAGTTTTTCGAAAGCAAAAAGAAAACAACATGTTCTGTCGCCAGTCAATAAGCCGAGTTTTGTTCCTCCGACAACGGGGGCTACAATCCCGTCCAAAATGCTTGGGCCACCCATTCCTACGTTATTTAAACCCATTCCCTGTTCACTTCCCACTGACAAGTTTTTAGGGTTTGTGTACTTTGTGTACTACAAAAGTTTCCCTTCAATGTTATTTTCTGAGGTGTTGTAGGTTTTGACAAAAATGAGTAAAACAATGTTAAGAAAATTAGTTCAGCTTGCAAATTGTATTCACCAATAATTTTAGTTCAATATCAATTAAATACTTAAACCACAAAAACCAAAACAATCAATTGATACGGCGTTCATGTTTATTCCTTCAATGTATTTAAAACATTCAAGTGACTCCTGACTATTTCTAAAACTATGCAATATATCTTAACTTCTAGCACACTAAATGGATTATAATTAAATTTAACAAAAACATGCTTTGTAGAAATACAAGTATCTAGTAATTACACTAATGCTTTGTATTCTAGCGTTAATGCAAACATTAACACTGTGTTTTGGACGAACTTGAACGTAATAATTGTTTAATTGTGAAATGAATCAGATATTGACAATTTAAAGAATTAAGTTATATGCAGGGGCTGGAAAGAACACTTAATGTCAAAGCTTTGGGTGTATCGCGTTGCTAAGTTACTCCCGTTTGAAATAAGCCAGTGTATAAATTTTTGTTAAAAACGAATTACAAGTAAAGTGATGTTTTCGCGCAAAAGGATTCAAATTAGACTAAAATTTGATCACAAAACTGTTGTTTTCAGAGCGTTATTGCTAAAAACCAGTGTGTTTAAAGTCACCTGGAAGTGGTATTTTGTCAAAATAAAGCTTTTGTCACTAAATAATGTGTTTTGATGAGAGAATATAAATAAACATTTAACTAAGGTTCTAGAAATTTAGTTTCCATTTTATTAACATATTTAAAAGTAGGCCCGACCCGAGAGGGCGCTGTTCGTGACGTCAATCGAGGTGCGATATTTTAAGCACGACGGCTCAAAGTGTTTGCTGCACAGCGCAAAAGACGTCGGACCGAACCACTTTGCAAACTGACCCCATTTTAAGTTGTTTTGCTGCCTCCAGCAGCAATACTGGTCGAAACGCCAGAAAAATGCAAGAAATAAACCTTTTTTTTCGAAACGTACAAACTAGGATTTGCATATAATTGCACGTACTTGTGTTCAATGTACGATCGAGGCAAAGTCTGCCTCGATTGACGTCACAAAAGGGGTAGGTGGAGTCACCCCAGCAGCAATACTGGTCGAAACGCCAGAAAAATGCAAGAAATAAACCTTTTTTTTCGAAACGTACAAACTAGGATTTGCATATAATTGCACGTACTTGTGTTCAATGTACGATCGAGGCAAAGTCTGCCTCGATTGACGTCACAAAAGGGGTAGGTGGAGTCACCCCACAACTTTATCTATTTTTTAAACATCTCTCATATTTGAAGAAAAATAAATTATATTTCCAGGTGACTTTAAGGTATACCATGCAGATATAGTTCTAAAAAAAAAATCACAGAGTGGGTCACAATTTTACTGTCAACGAAACTTTTCTGTGTAAGGTAGATCAAGATAAAATGCGACATTGTGTAATCAGCTTATATTCCGAATAATTAAGTCACGGTCGAAGTGAGGGAATATTATCCAAATTCACACTAAGATGGTGTATTGGTTTCATGCCGATGTGACGGTTTAACGAATCGCTGTAAGTGAAATATATTTTCCCCTCTTTGACATGTCAGTCGTGACTTCATCAAACGTTTTATACGAAAGTGATTCAAAACGAATGTCCTATGTTTCATCTGCATTAAACAAAAGTGCTTTCTCATGTGAAAACAAAGAAACGCTCAAACCAGGACGAAAAATTTAATATTTCTCCATATCGAAACGTGTTCAAAAGACGACACAAAATAAATATTTTCTGGTAACTTTACAACGCAAGTTCTTTTTGATCACAGGTTGTCGTTAGTTTAATATCATAAGTATTGTACATTAACGAATATATCAACAGAAGACAACCGTTACCAGTTGTTAGGTGAATTATTTGTATTTTGATACCTTAACAGGGTACAGCTTTTTCAACCAATTTAAAATGTTTGAAATAAAATTGCCGGCACAATCGGCAGCCACAATGAATAATAAGTCTAAGTCTGTATCAAGGAATCTGAAGTTTTGTATGTACTGTTTAAAAAACTCTCAGTTTTTTGTTGCGTAGTTTCATTTTACATTTTATGGAAAATGAAAGCTGTGGAGTCATTTCAAGGACTCATCATTGCACCCTCGGACGGAATTACAGGCTGCAGAAATTTCAAACTTTCCCGAAAATGTAATACACTAAAAAAAGGATGAACTGATATTTATAGCACTGTTTACCTGACAAAAACACGTTGAAAGTTTTTGTCACAATACACGTTTGCAAAATCAAGTGTTCAAATAAAACGTATTTTCCATACTTATTGTCCTGCAAATAATAAAACAATTAACATTAAAGTAATTTTATTTGATTCATCTTAACACACGTTCGATTTTCCACGATTAACTCATTATTATTATATTTTAAAAAACTATATAGTTGCATATTAGTTTATTTAAATCGTTGTCTAAAACATTTAAACGTTTCCGTGTGTTTTTATGTTTGATTTATATTTCGTACAGCAGGAATCCAGTAAAAGACGTGTAATGGTAAGAGTCACTATGTACTTGACCCCATACAGCTAAGTGAACTTGATCTCCATAGTGCAGGGGAATCACTGCACTGCTGCTCACTTGATGATAACCTGCATCGCGTACATACCCTGTAACAATGCGAGTGTTACCGTTCTTCCTCAGCTGGACATATAGGTAAGACTCACTTGATGATTTCAGGACTGAGAACATCAATACGTATACCCCAGGCACATTACACGTAAACGTGCCGTTATTCAACTTGAAATCAGTCCCTTCCTCTGAAAACAATAACTCTTCAAAGGGCAGAGGATCATAAGCGGATGGAGGGTTGAAGGCTGTATTCCTCACTGCAGTGAAGGCGGACCGTCGCGTACTACATTCACCTGCTTCACCAGTCTGTCCAGCTGGTCCAGGTTCACCTCTCTCCCCCTTCAGACCATTCATCCCATGCAGACCTTGAGGTCCTTGTTTCCCTGGTTGACCGACTCCTTGATCTCCCTTCAGTCCATAATCCCCTTTAGCTCCTGGCTCACCATCCAGTCCATCTGACCCCTTGTCTCCTTTAGCCCCAGGTTGACCTACCTCACCATGGGAGCCTGCATCACCTCTCGGGCCTACAAGTCCTTGACCATGGTTCCCATTAGATCCGGGGATTCCCGGTATACCGGCTGGGCCCTGGCAGCAGGAGTTACACGTCAGTCCCGGATCAGGCGAAACTGCTGCTGTAGCCACCAATAACCAAACTTGCATAAAAGCCAAGACAATGGCCACTGCTATAGTAATCTTCATCTGTAAGTTGAAAGACAGACGGAAAACAAACAATTACAACATTTATAGCAATGTTGTTTTCGTAGCTGGGAGGGTTGGTCATGTGTCAGTTGGTCCAAACTTTTTATGTATTCGCCCGTAAGGTATTAGATTTGATAAAATTGTATATTAGTTGACTAACCGAATTAAATTCTAAGTTTGATGAACTAAATCGGTAAATGAAGTGGTTGTTTATTTTATTTTGAAATCACTTTTTTTTCAAAAGAACTGGACTTATAAACAATGTTAGCTTTAGTTAGTTGTCAGAATTACCCCCCCCCCCCCCAATTATAATGTATGGTGTTTGTTTTGCAGGAGCAGATATACTAATGAATATGTATGTTTAAGTTTACACTCATGAATATGTATTTTTCTCCCAAAGGCTGTGAACTCTTGTTTTTATGCTAATGTTGTAACTTGGTTTATGAATAGGAGTGCAGAGGTCAGTGCCTTCCCTTTCCTTGTGGTATGCAATATTTTAGGGAGTGGCATTGAAGTGCCTATATCTCAACAGTGTCGCGCTACAATTACAACCTTTGAGGTTGTTCTTTTACTGCAATTGTAATGCTTAATCAGAAACAGATTTCTCAGGCTGTTATTTTAAGCAATTGATTGGCAGAGAACTGAGGTGGCAGAGATCGGCAGTTTGAGATTGGAAACAAGGAGAAAATCGTAAATTGAAATATTGCTTATTGTTTTTGAGGATAATGATTCTAATTGAGCAGAATTCTTGAAACTAAATTGTTCTTGGAAATGTGTATTTCATGCTGTATTAATGGAGCATTGGATTTGAATAGCTTTGTAATTTGAATACTCTGAATTTGTAGTTCACCATTTTTTTGAGAAGAAGAAATCGGACAAAAAAATTGTTTGAGAAGTGCATGTGTATTTATCAAAATGAAGGAGAGCATCAGGCATTATTGTATTTGGTTTAATAATTATTTTATAGATGGCCATGATATTGAGGTGGGAATCTAACCCTCTCCTAGAAGTTTAAAGGGATTATACCCTCATAGAGTGAGAAGCGTTAATGGAAGTTCTGAGACGGACAAAAAGGAAGGCAGGAGAGTCTATGACACGTGCCTACATAAAGTGTTAGAAGAAGAGTGGAGCAAGACATTGGTACCGGAGGACAGTTTAACCTTTGGACATTTTCACGGTGGGCCAATTTTATTCACCCAATGTTTTGAACATTTTGGTCGGAGTTGAAGTCAGAGTTGAAGTCATAAGCTTTATTTGACAAGATTGAGACGAAGTGTTTTGAGTTTATTGATTAGTTTCCGTAGAATCAAAGATATAGTTATTCAGTGTACTTTTTCCAGAAATGGGGCAGTGTCCCCAGTTTTTGCAAATAAATGTAAAATAATTGTAAATACAATATCTTGTCGAAGATACTTTTGTTCTAGAGTTAGCAAACTGTCTTTCGCGTCACGGTTGCATGGGGTTAACTGTGACATTAGTTTTCCAAAATGTTGTGGTCTTTTTGAAAGCAAGTAAATGAGAACGCCTTTAGAGTGTTAAAACTGTTTATAATTGATATTATTATCAACAGAAGTGTCGTTGCCGAACGGTTTAGAGCACCGAACTCTGGTGTTTCTGATCAGCAGAGTTAGGGTCCGTTCCCGAGCCGTGACACTTATTGCTTCGTCATTAGGAACGTAAAGCCGTCGGTCCCATGTGTTGTGTATAACGCATGTAAAGGAACCCAGTGCACTTATCGAAAAGTGAAGGGGTTCACCTGGTGTTGGCTGCTGTGTACGCCGTGTCACCTTGTAACTCCTTCTTAGGTCCTACATAAATGGTTTTCATCGAGTTCATCGAGTTCACCACTTCAATAAATTATATATCTGAAAGTTGGTAAAATTATACTCAGCGCCTTGAGTACCTTGTTGGTAGATACGTGCGCTAGATAAGACTTCGATGTCATTATTGTGTATTATTCGTCGGATTGCCACTCTACGGGTGCGAATGATAACAGGTCTGTTGTATATAATTTGGTTTGCGCCTTAACACCATGTGTGTATCTACTTGCCAGGTAGAGTTTGTTCTTAGAGAACTGTCTTGCTTAATGCTACTACCGCGGAGTAGATTGTTCGGGTACTCGGGAGACTTATCAGTTCTGAAAAGAACTGTACTGCTTATTAACTTTTACCTGGGCGGATGGAATATAAATAGGCTGGGACTATTATTTTAGCCTATATGATCGTAATTTACTGTACTACCGCGGGTTCAGTTCTTGGGTTGCTCTAGTCATCGTCAGTTTCGATCCATACATAATTATGATACCTAATACGTTACTCGGCGATCATGTGGTGTCACTTGAAGCCACTCAGACAACAAAACTGACTTGAAAAACAAATTTTGTCAAAAGTGGAATGTGAACCTTGGACCCATATTGTTTCGGCGCTCTCCAACTGAGTTATCAATCCATAATGTTCACGATTTACCTTTTTGCCAGCAATGTTTAAAATAGTTTGTTTTACTAATGTTTCGCCAAAAATATACCTAGAAAACATTTTACTGAGAGTACAGAGTAAGGGTAGAACCGAGAGTAAAGCTAACTTAATTCAAAACAAACCACAATTGTTTTTATTTTTGCTCCTTTGTTAAGGCTGGCTCACACTATGACGATAAGGGGGTACGGCATGCTACGTTTAGCTGCGAATCGCAACTGCGAGTTTGCCGCCATTCATCGTGTGTTGTCGTCAATTGTCGCTGACGAATCCGCTAGAGACCGCAGACGGCTGCAAAAATTAGTCGCGTCCGTCCCTACTATGTAAGCCAACCTTTAATAAGGCTGGCTTACATAGTAGCGGGGCAAAAGCCAAACGGAAAGTGGCGACAGTGAAAATCCCAAGACGTTGGCGGCAAAGTAAAGGCAAAAAGCCTAAAGTGAAAAATCATAATTAGCTGACGGGGAGGGAACGACCTTCAGCGACAACAGGAAAAGGGTCACACGGCTGGCAGCGGATTGTGTGGCGGCAAGGAACGGCGGCTGATGAAGGTTGGTTGTGGCGACGATGACGTGACTCGTTTGCCGACATCACACCGTCTGTGTGTGGGTTGTATAACAGTCGAGTTTGGCGTTCCCACTCTTCACAATATTCTGGTCATCCAATTATCAGACAACGACTACCAACGAAATTGTAACGACCTCAAAACGACAATTGACCCCTTTCACGCGCGTCACACGCGGCGACTGATACCACGCTCACCATATTGGCGGTCAATAGATTTACGTGTAAACGCAGAGTCGCCGAAATAGCGCACTTCTCTGAACAACACACGTTGACATTGACCACCAAAATGGCGCCTCCAAGATTAGTTTGATGATGACGTCAGGTAAATTGGGTCAATAGGCGGAATCGCACGGCATGGAAATGTCATGCGACTAATAATTGCGGCCGTCTGCGTCAAGGAAATGAGGGTTTGCGTTCTCCAACGAAATCTGAACGGACACGACTGATAATTTCGACCGTCTTCGGACGCTAGCGGGATCGTCAGCGACAATTGACGGCAAAACACGTTTGATTGGCGGCAAACTCAAAATTGCAATACGCAGCTCGACGTTGCTTGCCGTAACCCTTATTTGTCATAGTGTGAGCCAATTAGCACCAGGCCGATGACTTGGTCGAGCCCCCAAAACTGGGACACTGTTGTCGAGATAATACTTTTCAAGAATTCGTTGACAAGACTTTAGTTTTGAGATGACCTCGTTTTCAAAAGTGAGGATTTCAGCGCAGCTATGCATGCAATAAATTATCGTCATTTGTGTATCACAAAATGCTTCAAGCCCTGTTCGTACTTCCTGCGAACGCGAATGGGATACGAACGTTTAAGCCACATCCCTGTTTTTGCAGGGATTGAACACATTTCAACTGATGCGAATTAAACGTTGCGATTTTGTGAAGTCAAAATTTGTAAATATTCGCATTCGCATTTGCAGGAGGTATGGACAGAGATTTTTCGCTTGAAAAAGCTATACATCATGGCAATAACGGTGCTTCTAACAAATTGCAGGCGATTAATTAGCTGACCGACTCAATCACAAAACTGTTCATAACAAACAAAAAAACTGGTACAAAGACAAACAATCACATTTCCTAAAGGGTGAAGACATTTGTAAAACGCACAACAACTGCACTGTAAACAAAAACAAGTTTTTAGGTTCTGTAACAGGTTTCGAACGCGTCAAAGGGTGAATAGGGTAAACACGTAACAGTGTATGGGGCCAATGAGTTGTGTTGAAAGCAATGGTTTTTGCCCATTTATAAACGGATGATGCGTCAAACTAAACTCGTCAAGCGTTTCGTTTTTACCATGATGCGTTTAGTTTGACGCATCAGCCGTTTACTTTATGTTAAGAATGTGTTTATAAGAAGCGTTTAAAATGTGTTCAGCACATCAACGATTGCTGATCGCGCCGCACCAGTGTTTAAGTTTGATGTAGAAAATGGGCGAAACCCAATGTTTTACAACACAACTCATGGGCCCTATACAGTGTTACGTGTTTAACCTAAACCCTTAGATGCGTTCGAAATTTGTTACAGAACCCAAACACTTGTTTTTACGGTGTTTCTTGCTGAGGCTTACCACCATTTTAGTTTTTATGTTTGCCATTATTACGTTTAAATTGGGTCGAATTTTGCCAATGTTGTTGTAATCTCGCAACATGGCAATGTAATGCCTTAAAAAAAGTACTCAATTGCCCTGGTTTATAAACAAAACAACCGTCCCTTAAACCGTGGCCCGCCACGGTTAAAGGATAAAGTGTAAAGATTATCTTAAAACCTTTGGAGCAGGCGATACACTCGTCTTGCCTCGGTTATTGCCCCCTCGGTTTCCCAAAACACCATCGACATCTTATTCTAGGTACATATCTTGTATAATGTTCAATCTGAAATAGTCTACCTAATTACTATATATAAAATAAAGCAATGGTCACGTCAAACAATGCAATGCCATACCTTTTTATGTCAATCCAGTGGAAAAGAACTTGAAGTCAAATTTTTGAACAAGGCATTGCACTGAAAACCAGCGTAAAAATTGCCTCGTCCAAAACCACCTGCAAGTATAAACGCGAGAAACAAAACCTTTGAGGCAATTACGGCAAGGTTTCAAAGGGAGATGCAACTGGGTGCACATGTTTGTGTACAATCATAGTACCACTACAGTTCACTAAGATGACAGAGCTTTAAAAGAGAAGAGACCTTAGCCACTGCATGAGAATATCAGCTGTATCGAGTGGTGTCACTTTTGGAGCAAAAAATGCAACCGCATTGCAATAGGCTAACCTTAAACCCACTACTTGTATCTGGAAACGAAAGCTTCAGTCCGGCAGTAGAATGAGGAACACTTACCTTGATGATGTGTTCTTGTAGTCCAAACCTTCTCAGTTCCTCTCTTCTGATGCAAAGTTGTTATGAACAGTTATGAACACTGCTGCTGGTGCAGCGCGTTTAAATACTGCTGTATTTCCATTGAAGTGCTCATCAGTCTACTTCGGGTTTGATTGACAATCGATGAGCAGCCAATCATAGATACGTGTTAAAGTCGCTGATTTATTGCAGTGACTTACTCTACCATTGGTTTGAACGAGGCTGTATGTTACAATAGTGGATCAATACCGTGCTAAAGTCACTGATTTATGGCAGTGACTTACTGTACCATTGGTTTGAATGATACTGTATGTTGAAATGGATACCAATGGTGTAAAACTCTACACTACATTGTGGATGTGTTAAAGTCACTGATTGAAAGCAGTGACTTACTTTATCATTGGTTTGAATGAGACTGTATGTTGAATGGATACCAATGGTAAGTCAGTGATTGAAAGCAGTGACTTACTCTATCATTGGTTTGAATGAGACTGTATGTTGAATGGATACCAATGGTAAGTCACTGATTGAAAGCAGTGACTTACTCTATCATTGGTTTGAATGAGACTGTGTGTTGAATGGATACCAATGGTGAGTCAGTGATTGAAAGCAGTGACTTACTCTATCATTGGTTCGTATGAGGCTGTATGTTACCAATGGAGCTCAATGTGTACATGCTTTAATGGTATGGTATTTTTACATGTATATCCGCCCTACTGGGTTGCACTGTGTGATTGCTTCCTGAAGTTCCTGGCCGTTTTCCTTCTATTTCCGCTCAATTGATGTATTTCCCTGATGATTGTGAGTTAAAGTGCAAGTTTATTATCAAAGAAAGAACTGTGTACGCAATATATATACTGTTCAGATGGATCTCTTTCGTGCTTCCACTCTTTTGAAGTATATGTTTACTAACACTAACTCAGTGTGTGTTTTTCCGAAATCGAAATGCAATGACAATGTATTTATAGTAGAGTGCGCCACCAACAGAGCAACTCTAAAGGCACTGGACACCATAGGTAATTACTCAACAGAATTGCTAGCATAAAGACTTACTTGGTAATGAGCAATGGAGAGATGTTAATAGTATAAAACATTGTTAGAAACGGCTCTCTCTGAAGAAACCTAGTTTTTGAGAAAGAAGTATTTTCTCGAGTTGTTAAGGTCTCAAACTGAAGGCATCTGAAAGCACACAACTTGTGCGACGGGGGTGATTTTCCCATTTTTCTCTCGCAATTCGACGACCAATTGAACTCAAATTAATGTTCACGGGTTTGTTAATTTAAGAATATGTTGAGATACACCAAGTGGAAAGACTCACTAGTGCTTGAAAGTTACATATTAATGTGTCCTGCCTTTGCCCTTAAAGGGTATTTTTAAACTGATTTTCAAATGTATTATTTGTTTTCTCAGAGTCTACTACCACCGAAACGCACAAAAGCTTTTTTTTTAACAAATCTTTTACAAATCCTCATACAATTATGCTGAAAAACCGTTACAGCAACACAAAGTGTAAAATTGACCGACATAGTATACCACTTTAGTAAAATGCAGAGTTAACCTCGGCACAATACTTTGAAGGAGTCCCATTTTTTGTAAAACTTCACAGTAGATTTAATAATTATTGGTATTAAAATATACAGATGTGAAGTTGATGTTATAGTACAAGTACCGATATAGATAATGGCCATTTGAAATATGAAATTAAAGTTCAAGAACCGATAATTTATTTCCAAGGGTCAAAGGCCAAAGAATGAATGAAATGATACGTTATTGCTGTTCTATAGTTATGGAGTCTGTAATTCAAACTGACTATGACCTCAGTCGGATACAAACAGTGATGATCGGTCTACACTGTTTCATTACCTCTGATTTTGTAACTTTGATTTCAACATGTTGGATTTAAGATGGTTAATTTGGATCTGTATGCTTGACTGCAGGAGACAAAGTAAGTATGCATAAAGTGGTTCTCGCTTGAATAGAGTAGAGCCCCATTTGACTTTTCAACGGATCAAAGTTGAATATGATAATGTATGCAGACTTAGTGATCACATTGTTTCACGCGAGATCTGGTTGTACGAGAGCTCTGTTGTTTTGAGTGTTGTTATCACGTGAATAGAACCCGAGTTTTTGACGCAATGTGCCCTGTTCCATTGTCTTTTTTTTTTATCCCAGGGGTTCTCATTTATTTTCCTCTGTCTCTTGTCTCAATATTTGTACAAACAGTTCTTACATGACAAATACAAAATACAATACCATTAACAATAAAAGCAAGTTAACCTTGGCCTAAGATCAAAAATGAGTCCCATTTCTGATAAAACTTTAAGTTTACTCCATTAGTTAAAAACAAAAAATGTTCCTTTGAATAGTACTTTTTCACCTCTCGATTTAAAACTAAAAGTGATGGGCGTTTCCCGATCATTTTCATTGTATACACATGAAATCTACATATCAACAGGATCAAATTAAACAACTTGCTATTTTTGGTATTACCAAAAAGAAAGACTTCGTTATCCATTGCAAGGGAGAAATTAGTCTGTTTATTTTATCCATGAAAACACTGAGGACCAAAAAGAAATAGTATGGGTGCAGGAACAGAAAAGATGGAAAATGGTCTCTACTTCTTTTTTGCAGAATGTACAGAGATTAGTGTCAGTCTTATTGATTTTAAACAAAAATGAATTAGTGCCCAGGATCCGATGGATTAATATAAATTGAAACCATCTTAGTTTAGTGTCCACAGTACATGAGTAGGGAATGTTAAAAATCAAAGACCACTTCGAAGAATAGAGGTTGATATTAAGTTTGACGTTCCACCTGTCAATAAATTTCCTTTTGACGTTTAGATAGGACTAAAACATGATAGATTCTTTGTGACCACTTTTTGTCCTTTAAAAGGACTTCAAGGTTGAAAGGTGAAAAGGGAAAATTAAGATGCGAGTGTTCTATCAAGATGTCCTTAAAGGACGACTTAATAGCTATTAACACCCCACTATACTCCAGGAAGTTAGTGTGGACACTAAATGTGTTCTTGAAATCTTCAAGAGGGAGAAAATCCCCATTCTCGGCAATAAGATCACAAATAAACTTAAATCCTTTGCTTTCCCAATGTTTATAATAAATACACTTCCCACCAACTTTAATGTTATCATTAAACCAAAGCGTGCTCTTTAATACCTCCACTGTAGTTGTGGGTAAGTGGACCCGAGTAAAATTAGACCACGATTTGAACACATCGAGCCAAACATTATTATAAATTCTTTGCGTACCCATAAATTTTGCTGAGCCACCTTCCAATAATAACCAACGAGTAATGCCAAAAATATGATTACATAAAGTGGACCAGTCTGACGACTGGTTAGCCTTGTACAGTCTACGTAACCAGGTGATTTTTAAAGCGTCTACATACGCACGGACATCAACCATCCGCAACCCACCCAGACCATAATCTTGGAGCATTTGGTTTCTAGCAACCCGGTCGTGTCCTTTCCAAAAGAACATAGTGTTTAATTCTTTGGTCATATTACAGGGTGGGTCGGGGATGGTTAACACAAGGTAAGTAAGTTTAGACAAAAGTTAAGATTTGACAACGGCAATTCTCCCTAGAACGGTTAAGTGTCTCTTAGACCAGTTGAAGATTTGTCCACGAATGGAACAAATAACTCTATTGTAATTTAACAAAACCATGGAATTTAGGTCAGTAGAAAACTCAATACCAAGAATTTTAAAAGAGTGCTCATCCTCAACCCAGTTCACCTTAATCTCTTCACAAAGCTTTTCACCACAACCCTTCTTAGAACCAACCCAAATGGCGTTCGTTTTCTCAATGTTTACTTTCAATCCAGACATACTTGCAAATAGGTCAAAAATTGTAAACGCTGCTTGCAAAGACTTCTCGGTGCCATTCAAAAACAATACCGTATCATCCGCATACTGGGATATTCGAAATTCTGTACCCTCAACCTTAATACCTTCAAGAATTTTGTCATTGCGTACCAACATGGACAAAACTTCTGCACACAAAAGGAACAAGTAAGGCTTAATCCGTCTCCTTGCCTACAACCTCTCCCGATCTGGAATGATTCTGAAAGGAACCATTCACTAAAACTGAAGACGAGGCTTGGTTGTAAAGTACCCGGATCCATTTTGTAACTGAGGGACCGACATTAAATTTATCGAGCACTTTAAAAAAAAAAAATCGTGAGAAATGGAATCGAATGCTTTTTCAAAGTCAATAGAAAGAAGTAAACCCGGAATACTATTAGATTCAGTGAGGTTCAGTAAATCATACATCAACCTAATATTTTCCGCAATAAAACCGTCTGCCATGAATCCTTTCTGACTTTCATGAATGATAAAGGGAAGACAGGATTTCACTCTCTCTGCAATACATGCCGAGGCAATTTTGTAAGATGTGTTCAGCAGCGAAATGGGGCGCCAGTTTTTCAAATACTGCCGAGGTTTGTTCCCTTTTGGCAGGAGAGTAATAATTCCGTATTTCTGAGGGACCGAAAGTTTACCTGAAACATAGGCACCATTTAATGAACGTAAAAGGTACCATGAAAGGTCGGGAGCAAAGAAATTATAAAATTCAAAGCTAAAACCGTCTGAGCCTGGGGACTTCCCCCCTTTCGCCCTTTTTAACACTCGCATTAGTTCTTCATGGGACAGGGGCCCCTCAATGCTATCACGCATGTTGTCAGAAAGAATACTCTTGTCAGCCGCAGCAAAAATAGAATTTAAATCAAAATTATCATCAACTCTCCGAGTAGAATAAAGTTTTTGGTAGAAATTCCTAGCCTCCTGTAAAATGTCATTGGAACTAGTAAGTTTACAATTAGCGTCATTAATAACACATTTCATCGCTTTGTTGACGAAATTACGCTTATCCAAATTTAAAAAATACTTTGAGGGTTTTTCACCACCCTCCATCCAACGAGTATTAGACCTAATTAGAACACCCTCCATCTTAGCTTTACGGAGAGCAACAAGATCGGTCTGCTTAGCATTTAAAAGATCAACCGACTCAAGATCACCCTCCGAAACTTTAACAGAAAAAAACACTAATCTCTTTCTCAAGCATGGACTCTGCTTTTCTGGTTTCTTTTGTCTTCCGAGCGGAATAGGAGATCGTCTTGGATCTAATTTTCATCAATAACATTTAAAAAATAACTTGATCATTAATAACAAAGTGAATGTCACGAGGATGCATTTTTCTTAGGCTGGTGCGTAAATAAGGGCAAGCGGCATATTCATCTACCAACTCCCCAATAGTGTCTTTAACTAAATCGGAGTAAGTATTATCAGTCAAAAGCGAATTATTATTCCATTGTCTTTTACTGATAGTTTAACGGCGTACGAACACAACAAATATTACAGCCGATTATTTTTTATCGAAAAACACAGAAGATGAGGGTCGAGAAAGAACACACCTTAATCTCATAACAAAATACCTTGTATTTGTCTATGCATGTATCGCTGTCTTAATATAACAATAAGGTTTATAACTAATAGGCCAATATAGATATCCGTATAGTGATCAAAAGGTCATTAATGAAAATGAATACTCCCATAATCAATAAATGGATATTTTATTTAATAAATGAAAGTTTTTCTTTGCCAATCATTATTTTTTAAGAGTACTCTTGACCAATTTATCCTATTTACAAGGAGTTTCAAAATATGCAAAAGCTAAATCACGAAACCCAAACAAATTGCACTAATGATCTTCGAGTTCTAAGAAGACGAAACTATTCTGATTGTCTTCGAGTAGTGTATAAAGTGTTTGTATAAAATCGTTATAGGTGCGAAGTACTGGAATGACCTGGCTTACGACAGTTTGCAGAAAGCTATTACCAGAGAGCAAACACTCAACACGAATAAAGCTAAGAACGTGGTGTTTTTCGTCGGAGATGGGATGGGTATAACAACCGTGACGGCTGCGAGGATTCTCACGGGGCAACTGGAAGGAGATCACAGGGAAGAAACAGACCTCGAATGTGATAAATTCCCTAGTGTAGCTTTGTCAAAGGTAACATTAATTATTACGTCTCGAACCTACACACTGAAACAACTACTGCAGGAGATCTTCATCGTTTTAAAAAACCTCCCCACTTAAAGCAGGCCTGGGGTCGATTTCACAAAGAGTTAGGACTAGTCCTAGGCGATATTAAAAACGTAGTCCAAAGTTAGGACGAGTAACTCGTCCTAAGTCGAGATAAGACTAGTCCTAGACTAATCCACCCACTGGTTTATATACATGAAACGCCCTTACTACTACTTTTTAAACTGCAATGCAGGAGTAACTCACTAGTAATCGTGCAATGTTCATGCAAACAAATTGCACTCGTCGAAGCCCACACTCTCATAATGGTGCCGCATCGAAACAAGCCAAGTCATGTCACGGTAAAGTAATAAGCAAATGTTATTTATGATTACAATACTATTGTTTAACTATTGTGCGGAAAGTTGCCGGTTGTGGTGTTTTTAAGAGAATTATTTTGCACCAATGCAGGTATATTGTGGTAATTACTGCAGATTATTTTCGCGCTGACTTTAGGCCAGCCATGGGTGAGTTTTTGGCGGTTGAATTGGACATTGGATAATCACTGGACAATGACTGAAACATCTATTAGCAAGACCGCCAATACGCAGCCCTGTACTTTGATTTGGACATTCAAACAGAAATGCGCCGTACTTTTGACCGAATGAGGGCGCTATCAAGCATATTTGTATCACTGGGATTATTCATTTATCCCAAAACAGTTATTAAAGACTGGAAAACATAGCCACCACATTACAATCATATAAACCAAGGACAATAACACCCTTAAAGGAGCCATAACAACCCGTATCTCAAGCAACATTAACGGCGCAACAAGTGGCTGAACGTTGATCAAAACGGTACAGGACGAATCGTGGGACGGGATTGACGGGGATTGAAGACGGGGATAGACGGGGATTGGTGACGGGGATTGACCTAGAGGCGAGAGGTTACTCTTTGGCGTTATTCACGAGCCTCGAAGTGTGACGTGAGATGTTCAGGCTAGTATATCCCTATAGCCTGAACATCTGACGTCACACTTCGAGGCTCGTGAATGATAACGCCAGAGAGTGGCCTCTAGCGTAGGTAAATCCTTGTCCATCTTCACCTTTCACCTAGATTCATATGCAGATGACCGCTAGTACAAATGCCAAACATCACCTCGGACCAACTAAACACGGAAACAAAATGCTTACGTCACTGCACGTTTATCCAATGAAATCACTGGTTCTGAAAATCAAGAACCTGACCGGAAAATAGTGCCCAGAAGTGATACAAATAGTGGGTGTGCCCGGTAAGCTTCCCTGGGTCGACCCCGTGGTGCTCACTCGGGTGAACCCCTGACAAGAGCTAATCGAACGAACACACTCGCCCTCTCGTGGTGATGGCATGCACCTCAGGTCACCCCCAAGTGACCCACTCCACAAGCAGGGCACTGGGGGGGGGGGCTGACCCGGGTGAGCCCCGTCAAAGCTATTCGAACGTACTATATTGAGTGCGCCCACGTGGTCAAAAGTACGGCGCATAAAATCAGTCTGTGACTATTTCCTGTCCTCTTTCATCCTCTAGACCTACAATACCAGTAGGCAAGTACCGGACTTGGCTGGTACGGCCACTGCTTATTTTAGTGGTGTTAAAACCAAGACAGCAGTGATAGGGCTAGACGATTCTGCTTTTAAAGAAGATTGTAAATCTAGTCTCAATGCTAATGTGGAGTCTGTTATGATATCTGCTCAAAAGTCTGGTAAGTTTAAAAGAACGTCAACATATTCATATAATGTTTTATAACACACCTCTTGCCTTTTCTGTATTCTGGTTGGCTGAAACACGGTCTCGTGGGATGAGCTTAGTCTAGTGATCGGGCGCATGTGTTTCACATTTAAGACCGACACGATTCGGTAACTTGTGTACGTCTATTCCCCCCTTCGGGCCTATAAGTGACCAGAAGAGGTGCCTATTTCCCTTGGCCTTCAGCCTCGGGAAATATGTCCCTCTTCTGGTCACTCAAAGTCCCTCGGGGGTAGACGTACAATTACCTCGTTGCCAGTCAATGTGTGTATAATAAGTATGATTTACTTTCATTTATTTGTTGTCAAGTGGTTTGTAATAATTGTAATCATGTGTTCTTGAAATTGTATCGATCGAATATAATATAGCTAATAAATGCTAGTTATTTACTTAGGTTTTCGTTGCTTTTTGTATGCTTTCTAAAGGCAAGGCAACGGAGTTCGTCAGCACTGCCCGTATGACACACGCTACCCCTGCCGCACTTTACGCACATTCGCCCCATCGAGACTGGGAGTGTGACTCTGATATACCGCAGAAGGAAACTGACATTGGTTGCATTGACATCGCTCAGCAACTCATAACACTCGGACAGGATACACAGGTACAATCTGCAACATTGACACAAACCAGTGTTTGCGTTCACTATTCTGAATGTACCGTTTGATTATTCGCCACCCTCATCAATATCATTGGTTATTTTGGTTTTTGAATCAAAATATCTCACAAACTGACCGGCAATGAAACATGTAGCTGGAAGCATTCGATATAGAACACAATAGATGTTAAATTAGTAAGCACTTACGTGTTACTAGTTCGTTCTTAGCGAGTTGCGTCATATTCACGAAGCACTCGTAACTTCAATCGAGTGCGTAAGTCCTTACTAGTGCTACGTGGGGTGTTTTCGGCTTCGTAGCGTTTTCTTAAGCCCTTTTTCAACATTCCTGGCCAGCATTTTTGAGCGAATTCAGCTTTATGTCAATTACAACAACTTTTAATATATTCTACAATCCTTGCGACATATTCTCAAACTTTCCAAAAAATTTTGAGAATTCACTGACCTATTTTTCCCTACTTTTTCGTAATTTGTTTGTGATTTTGTTATTTTATTTTATCATTAAATAATTATTTATGTTTATTTATTATTTTAGTTAATAGTAATAATAATAGTGGGCATATACAATGCGCGGGTATCCATCTAAATATGGTCATTGCGCAGTGACACAATAAACGGGAAAAAGTTATGAAGTCCTCGTTAGATGAGGCTTGAGGGAAGTTGTGAACAAAGCTAGGAGAAAGTTTAACATGATCCGGCAAGTCGTTCCATAATGAAGGAGCAGCAGAAGTAATTGATCTTTCACCCCATGATGTTTTGGCCAGGGGTTTCCTTAAAAGATGTTTGTTATTAGATCGCATATAGACTGGCGGTTGGAAGTATGGGGTTGGAGTCCTTCTGAGAGATATGGTGATAAAGTGCCTTTTGATATGAGCGATAGACATACACAAGGATCTTGAAGATGATTCTATCCTTAATGGGTAGCCAATGTAGATCTTGTAGGATAGGTGTGATGTGACTCTAGTGTTGCACCGGGTTACAATTCTGACGGCAATATTTTTTTGTTATCGTTCTTTTTAAAGTTTGTTTTATTGTAAAAGTATCTCTCATCGAAATAGTTACACTTGATCAAACCTTGACTTTATAGATGTTTTCAAGATATTTATAGTTCCACAGCATTTAGTTTTCTTTCGGTCACATGAAGTAAAGGATTTATTTCACTAAATGTGTTTTACAATATTATGTTTTGTTTAAGACGAATGGCAAGCAGGTAAAGACAAGACAAACAGCAAGTACGTGTGGAATTTGGAACAATTTAAAGACGTCAATCCACTTGAAACTGACAATCTTTTAGGTGAGTTGTTGCTTCATGTACCAATTTGAACAAGTACAATCTATCGTCTGTATGGCACAGCCAATGTAACCAAGGTATGTCGTTTGGAACATGATTTTGCCTACAACCCTTGCGCCGCATCTATACTGAGCTAAATGTACATGTACGTACATGATGTGGGTTGTGTCACTTATTGGCACGGGCTTTAGGCTAGATGCCGCACGTCGTCATTTACAAACTGCGGTGACATAGACGTAGGCTTCCATAATTGCCGTATAATGAGAGTTAAGTTTTATATTCCAGCAAACCTAATTCGGTTTTACCCCATTACATTATTTTGTTGTGCACTTTTTTATTTGTTTTTATTTTTTATATCACAATATTAAGTACAATCTGTGTCCGTCTTATTAGAGAGGTTTCACGGAGTCGCGGATACGAATACGCATACAGATATCGAACCGTACGCGTTCGCGTCAAGTGAGCTGTGTAGTTTTCTTTTACAAAATTCTAACGAATACCCTCAACTTGAGGCTCAAGAGGGCGCTATTAACCAAATTTACAGTACATAAAAACTCCACAGGCTAAACTGACATGCGTCGCCTAACTTTTTGGTCCATTTCTCTTTTTTTGAAGCATGGTGGAACAATGTCCAACTACATCCATGTATGATACCTCTAAAAGACATGGTGAAAACCTGGTGCATTAAAAAATAAAAATCCGCTCCAAAAACATGAACAAAATATAATCGTTCTTACTTAAGTGTATGACGACAGATTCCCGTTTTGAGCGACTATTCTAACTTGTGTACAACGGTTATACGTCACATCCCCAGGGACCTCAAAAAGTGATGACGTATTATGACGTATCCGTTCACGTAAGAGTATCGGTGACTCTGCGGAACCTTTCTAATAGGGAGCTGTCAACCACGGAAGAAACCTTTGACTATCTAATTTATCTGTAACACGGAACAGTATTTTTAACAACAGAATTTAGTTGAAGAAATCATTCCTTATTTATTTTTGCAAATGCAGTCATAACATAGAAACCAGCAATAAACTTACAATAGAAGTTTATGGCCAGGACTGATTACTAATCCGGGCACAGAGGGGCTTTGTCCAAGTCATCAGGGATTAACAGTCGCCCATCTATTCCTTTGTGTACCAAAAGCTAGGAAGCAGGGGCAAGGAGATCATGAATATGCAGGTTACCAAACCAAGCGGTGTGCATTCATCTGTTGATAATGATGCTCATTACAGCACCGGACGATTCGGCCAGTTTCGGCCTAGCTCTCGGGGGGTTAAATATAAACGTGAACCCTAACCAGGACGATTTAATATAGAAAGTGTTATTTGACAGTTGTATTAACTTTGCTTACCTTTCAGGTTTGTTTGAGCCCAGTCATATGCAATTTGAAGGTAACCGAATGAATGACGTAGGGGGTGAGCCCTCATTGTCTGAGATGGTAGAAAAGGCCATGGAGATACTTCAGAAGGACAAAGACGGGTTCTTCCTTATGGTTGGTTGAGGGTAAGTTATTATTACAACATACAGGTTTCTGGTTTTTGTAGAGTGTTGGTTAATTGGTTTCATGAGCCTTGTCCAAGCCTCTATACGCAAGCACCGGCCAGCTCTGAATTCACGAACTGCATAGATACTATACCGCACGGTACATAACAGTACTTGATACCGAGTCTAGTTGCAGCCTCGTTGTATGAGGTAACACAACCTCGAAAAACCATGCTTCGACCCCACGGTATTAAGTACTGTTATATACCGTGCAGTATAGTAACTATGCAGTTCTTGAATTCATAGTAGCGAGCCGGTGCTTGCGTAAAAGACCTTGGACAAGACTACATGAGCCCTTTGCGTCATTGCTGCTGTTTCACAAGAGGTTATCGTCATAGGCCCTACCTCTTATTTTTGAGGCTTAGAAAATCATTGACCATCTGAAACCTCGTTATATGGAGTATTTACATTGTCTCTTTGATGCCCTTGTCCAGTCACAGATTGTATGTATTTTCATTGTTGATAACAAGACCACGCAGGTTGGCATGGACGGCCGAATAATATAGCAAACATGCAACCGACCTACTAGATTTTGTCACCAAAATAGACTTTTCTGCAAACTTGTAATTTGGTTGTAATCAAACATTTTTAAAAACTAGGGCCATCGTTTGTTATCTTTGTATTCCTAGTTTTCGAATCTTGGTTGACAAAAACTCCGTCTATGATGTTGCTTTATCACGGTGTGGCCATCTTGATTTTACTCCATTTTTCAAACTCATTGTAACAAAACTGAGGCTGGACAAAATAATAGTCTGGTGCCATGTTTGCGCAATGAATATAAACATTCATTACTGTTATGGATACAGGTAACATGACCGAGATGGTGACAGCGTGATTATAGACCTTTATCACGGTGTGGCCATCTTGACTTTATACTCCCATTGTAACCAAACTGAGGCTGGTGCCATGTTTGCGCAATGAATATAAGCATTCATTACTGTTATGGAAACAGGGAACTTGACCGAGATGGTGACAGCGTGATTATAGACCTTTATCACGGTGTGGCCATCTTGACTTTATACTCCATTGTAACCAAACTGAGGCTGGTGCCATGTTTGCGCAATGAATGTTAGCATTCATTACTATTATGGAAACAGGGAACATGACCAAGATGGTGACAGCGTGAAAATTCTTCACGAACAAGACACACTACCAGATTTTTCAGAAAATGTCATTAATTCAAACACAACTAAATCATACTATATTGAATTGATACACCAAGGTGGCCGAATTGACCATGCGCATCATGACGGGTTAGCCTACCACGCCCTGCATGATACCATTGCAATGGATAAGGCTGTAGCCAAGGCGATGTCAATGACCAATGAAATGGAGACTTTATTTATTGTAACTGCCGATCATAGCCATGTACTCTCTATAGGAGGAGCAGCTGATCGTGGTAGTCCAATACTCGGCAGAGGAGGTAAGTTTAATCCACAATTATAACTTTAAAGGCAGTGGACACTATGACTTCTAACAAGCTTAAGCTCAATGAAAATAAAACTGAGTTCATTGTGCTTGGTACTCCCCAAAACCTTAAGAAACTGCCGAAGATCTTTTTGCATATTATGGGTGATACATCGATTGACCCTACTGATTCTGTCAGCAACTTAGGAATACAATTTGATTCGCATATGACAATGAGCAAGCAAGTTTCTAGCCTCTGCCAATCAACAAATTTTCAATTACGTAACTTAAGGAGAATCAAACGGTACCTGGATAAGGATACTCTCCATCATGTTGCCAGAGCTTTAGTCCTCTCTCGTATTGACTATGGCAATCTCCTTTTATTTGGTGCAACGTCATATGAATTGGACATAGTTCAAAGACTACAAACTAGTGCAGCTCGTTTAGTATGTTCCACACCCTTGAGAGAACATATTATTACCCCATCACTTTTAATATCTTTCTAGTGCGCTATGATCTTGATGGAATAGCGCCTTATAAATATTAATTGTTATGTTATGTTATTGTTATTGGTAATTACTCAAAATAATTATTCGCTTAAAACCTTACTTGGTAACGAGTAATGGGGAGCTGTTGATAGTGTAAAACATTGTGAGAAACGGCTCCCTCTGAAGTAACGTAGTTTTCGAGAAAGAAGTAATCTTTCACGAATTTGATTTCGAGACCTCAGACTTAGAGTTTTATGTATCGAAATCAACCATCTAAAAGCACACAACTTCGTGTGACAAGGGTGTTTTTTCTTTCATTATTATCTCGCAAATATGTTATTGTCTTTGACAATTACCAATAGTGCCATTGTCTTTGAACAATTAAAAGCTTTATCTTTCAAAATATCATTTGTATGCAAAATAGTATACGATGAATTTAAAGAGAGACTGTTTCTAACTATTATTATTTATTTACTTCCCTTTTTTCAAAGGGCTATATCTCTCGATAAATCCAATTGTTTGTAGACTGCAGCTTGGTTATGTTTTGAAACAAAAAGTAAACTCCGTTAAGTTACCCGAATTCAGACTGAATTCTGACCAGTAAGTAATGTTAACAAGTTGTGCAAGCTTCTCAGTTTTCTATAAGTGAGTGGTTATTCATCGTCAAGCCATTCATATTTAAATTCTAATTACAACAAAATGGTTTTGCATAAACGTCAAGGTCTGATGAATGACGGTTTGCCATTTACAACACTCTCATATACAAACGGCCCTGGAGGAATTGAGAAGTTAAACAGCTTTAAAAGCACTGGTTCGAGACGGAATCTGACGGATACCAACACAGGTGAAGCTCCAATTGATTACTTTGAGTATTGGTTTGTACCACTCAAGTACACCACTCAGTAA
Organism: Asterias rubens; assembly: GCF_902459465.1. NCBI lineage: Eukaryota > Metazoa > Echinodermata > Asteroidea > Forcipulatida > Asteriidae > Asterias > Asterias rubens. The sequence continues at coordinate 12,859,155 of NC_047079.1, forward strand.
AATTAAATCCGAGTATATGCAGACTTTTTGATTTGTTTTAAATCTTAAACATATGATAACTTGGCAAAGTTACAGGGAAGTTTTTGCAAACACGATTTAGCCAAGGGAAGGTGCCCCTTTGCCATTTCATAGAGTTAATCATTAACTTGTGTAAACAATTATTTTACTGGTATTGTGATAAATATTGTTTTATCATAATTTTATTGTGATAAACAATGTTTTATTATCTGTGTGTGCAGAGGCTGCCGATTTTCACCATTCAGCGCTTGTCCCAATATTGATTCAGAGACTCATGGTGGAGAGGACGTCACTATTTACGCCAATGGACCAATGTCGCATCTTTTTCACGGGGTACATGAACAGCACTACATTGCCCACGTGGTCAGATATGCTTCCGGGTTAAACTGCCACAATGGGGCGCCCTCTACTGGACCAAATTCCATTTTGGCTTTACTGTTGTTTTCTTTCGTACGGAAGTTTATAGATTGAAAAAGAAATTCAATGAATGTATTTTGTCCAGTTTGTAGCAAAGACAGCCAAGATTATAGTGTTTGCAAACAGTAAAACAAACAACCCAAAACATGACATCTGTGAACTTTTTTTACAACCGATTCAATCAGACCGATTTTTTTTTAGTATATATCACTTTTGAATCATACAGTAAAAAAAAAAAAAAAACACACACCAGGCCTAAATGAGAAACTGACTGGATACATTTTAGTTTAGTGTTTGATGAAAACAAATCAAAAAAACAAATTACTTGGACATTTATGAACCTGCGATCTTTATATTAACGTAGCCCTGGTGTTTCCTTGCCTTGTCAATATACTTGTTCGCCGTGGCCAGAGACGTGGCCAGAGACCAGTGACCCGCTCTGTGAAAATGAGTAAAATTTCGCGCAATGCATTAGCGTGCAATGGACGGTTACATGTGGAAGGGGTCGTTGTGGAGAGGTTTTTATTTTGTAACAATGTTTTTTGTTCTACTTCTTTAGGATCTATATTTTCAATGTCAATATTCAGATAGCTTAATTTTAGCCATGAAGCTATAAAAAAAAAACATGATTTTTTTAAGTGAACGTACTTTTGTTTCATGTGTGCCCCTTTTATTTCTACATAGCGCGAAGTATCGCTGATTTGTATTCCTCGCAGTTTTGTCGTTCGGTACTACCTTACGTACATTATGGTATCATCGGAAACCTTTGACCCTCGCCTTTCCTAATATTAGAGGAGATTAAAGCCATGGTTAAAACTAAGGCTGCAAAATTGTTAGACCAACAGAGGGCGTTATTTATAATACTCTGATGTTATTGTGGGCTTAGTGTGTGTGTTCGACCCCCCCCCCCCCCCAGTTTGTAAGTATTATTTAGTGGAAAGACGTGACTAGTGCTTGAAAGTTTCCTAATGTGTCCTGCCTTTGCCCTTAAAGGGTAATTTTAAACTGATTTTCAATGGTATCCTTTGTTTTTTCAGAGTCTATTTCCGCACAAGTGCTTTTGGGAAACAAGAATATTCAATGGAGCAAAACAAATTAAACGAACACATTGCGAACAAAATGTATTTACTATTTACAACTTTTGGATGAAATTGAAGTAATTTTGATTGTTTAACGCGTAAGGCAGGATTCCGCCTTGGGCCGGTGTTTTTAATGGAAATCTGTCCCCGGAGATTCTTTCCCCATTATAGGCAGGTGTGTCCGGAGATTATGTTCTCCCAAAATTCCCTCCCCCTTATACGGCAAACTTGTTACAAACTACTTGCGATAGCGCCCTCTGTTAAATCACCCTCACTCAGCCCATGTTAGTGTCTCAAACAGGGGAAAGAATCTCCGGCAGCACTGATTTCACTGAGACACCGGCAACCCATCCGGGCGCCTAGTCCTGGAGAATTGCGCGTGGCCCTTGTAGTGGCATGAGATTTCTCTCCCTTGGAGATGGTTTCATCCTTTTACAGTGAGCGGTGACCATGGTCGTTTCTTAATTCTGAAAGCACCCTCTTTTGATTCCATCTGTTTTAGAACGTATTGATATCAGATACTCCAAGGAAAAATCCATAGCACTTCGGCTATTCGTTAACCGCGGCCCATACCAGTCTGGGAAGACAGGAGGGGCCAGGTCACTTGTTTGTTTGCAGTTTTTCGGAAGCAAAAAGAAAACAACATGTTCTGTCGCCAGTCAAATAAGCCGAGTTTTGTTCCTCCGACAACGGAGGCTACATCCCCAACCAAAATGCTTGGGCCACCCATTCCTACGTTATTTAAACCCATTCCCTGTTCACTTCCCGCTGACAAGTTTTTAGGGTTTGTGTACTTTTTGTAGAAGGACGAAAAATCAATGTTCACTGATTTACGGTAAACTTGCACTGTTTGAAGGTAAAACGGTAAACAGTTTCCCTTAAATTTTATTTTCTGAGGTGTTGTAGGTTTTGACAAAAATGAGTAAAACATTGTTAGGAAAATTAGTTCAGCTTGCAAATTGTATTTACCAATAATTTTAGTTCAATATCAATTAAACACTCAAAACACAAAAACCCAAACAATCAATTGTTACGGTGTTAATGTTCATTCCTTCAATGTATTTAAAACATTCAAGTGACTCCTGACTATTTCTAAAACCATGCAATATATCTTAACTTCTAGTACACTAAATGGATTATAGTTAAATTTAACAAAAACATTCTTTGTAGAAATACAAGTATCTAGTAATTACACTAATGCTTTGTATTCTAGCGTTAATGCAAACATTAACACTGTGTTTTTGACGACCTTTAACGTAATAATTGTTTAATTGTGAAATGAATCAGATGTTGACAATTTAAAGAATTGAGTTATATGCAGGGGCTGGAAAAAACACTTAATGTCCAAGCTTTGGGTGTATCGCGTTGCTAAGTTACTCCCGTTTGAAATAAGCCAGTGTATAAATTTTTGTTTAAAACGAATTACAAGTAAAGTGATGTTTTCGCGCAAAGGATA